>NW_018408849.1:940409-1047078 GCF_002113885.1 Mizuhopecten yessoensis | reverse complement strand
GGGGGGGTTCAAATGATATATTATTTCCGGAGCATCGTTTGGGGGGGATGCTGGGGTTGAGGTGTCCCGGGTTCATCCTTTGACAAAATTTAAACTCTCACATGAGGTCTCTTAACCTTCATCCCTCTTCTCTGTCATTCTTCTCTCGTGCAGTTACGTGGGTAACCAACTATGTATACAGTGAACAAAGGAATATGGAATACTGCCGAATACAATATTATTACCCAAGGATTAACTCAAAGGTCAAAGGGCATACGCTAAGCGACCAGGAACAGAAAAGGCACAAAAAAAGAGAGAACAGTTTAAGGACTTACTTCTCTGGGATTTCGAAAATTTCCAGTATTAAACCTTTTTTTCTTATATGGAATTTAGGAAAAAGGAAAATATGAGAAAATAAAATACTTAGAAAAGTGTATGTCCGTGTGCTCGTTTTGCATATGATCGGTCAAACATACCAATTCAACATAATGTGTCATCAAAAAGTTATGAATGCTTGCACAATTGATAAAAACTGTATTTATTTTAAATTATGGAAGTGAGACTTCTTCTACCTATATTTTATCTCAACTTGTTACGGTTAAAAATCTTGAATAAATGACACTTTTAGTGATAGATATATCGTCAAAAAAGGTGGAATTTTAGCATAAAGTTCGGTGCAAGAAATACACATTCATGAGATCTTCAAAACTGCCGCCAAATCGGTCATTTTTGTTTTTAAAAACATGTAAAAAAAATCTGCAAGAAATGGGCATCTAGTGTTTTGATACATTTTTCAGATACATGCTTATTTTTTTTCAAACTGATCATAATTGGTTATATTTAATAAACACAAGCTATACTAGATCAAAACGAGATTTGAACGTGATCGAAACCTCAGAAGAGTACATCCTTAATATCATACTTAAAAACAGGACTAAAGTATTGTATTTGGAACAACAAAATATTTAAGTGTAATTATACAATTATGAAAATGCTTATTAAATTAACAATCACTACAACACAAACTTCATCTACTATTCCATAGTTATATTTTACAGAATCGTGTTCCACATACTCATTGCAATAGAGCATTATGATATTACAATCTGAAGATCATATGTATATTGATATGTTATTCATTCCTGGTTTCCACTGCATACATTATGTACCAATCCATTACCCCCTCCCCTATTCCCGTTATTATTCTATTGTACAGATTACTTCATTCTTGTAACTAGTGTTGAAAAGCTGATTACTAAGCAGGTTACAAATGTACATGAGTGTCACGACACTTGTTTTTGTTTCCTTTTCTGTTTTATAAAACATGTATTTGGATGTATTGTCAAACAAAATTTGAATAAAACAAAGTTTAAACCAACACAAACTTCAACATGTACCTAAAAGTAATGGAAATAGAAAAGTGTAGCGCACATTTACAACAGGTGTACTCCGACGCTAGCATGTTGGACAGCCCCTAGTCAGTGTTTTGTTTTTGTAGTGTTATCATTAGCAGATATGTTGCTTGTTAGTTGAGGCGTAGATGCCGGCGTGTGGGCAATCATCAAGTGTCTTACTCTCTGTCTGCGGTCTCCATAAAGTAATCAAACTATAAACTGTAGTCTGCCTGTATCTGTGGTATAGAGTTATTTTTACAACATTTAGTGATCGTACTTGTTGCCACCGAGAAAGTCTTCTGACTATATCCCATTGCAGTACACCAATATGTGTTTATAGAGCGTACGGTATCAGTGACGATTCCGACATCTCTCATATACTAGTATACTAATATACTATTATATAAGTAGTTAGGACAGGATGATATCTAAAAGGAACAATACCCTTTCTTCAAATAGTGATGCAGTTTTGTTACACTGTCTTTGACGAAAGAATAGCGTCTACACAATAATACATTGACCTTTTCCAAATGGTGATGTAGGTTTGTTACACCTGTACATGTTATGATGACATATTGGTCATCTAATTAAAGCCTATAACGATTCTTGTCCCGCCCTCTCTGTACCAGTGACGTAGCATTGTTACAGAATGATAAACATGCTTACTCCATGGTGTTTTCATCTAATCATGGGGCTTTGTTACATTGGCCTTTAGGGTGAATATTAAACAAGCTGTCTCCATGATCTCTTCCGTGTAGCCATATGGTATTGTTATTTTGTCCGGTAGGAGAGAATGGCAAAGATTCTGTCTTCATGATCTCTTCCGTGTAGCCATATGGTATTGTTATTTTGTCCGGTAGGAGAGAATGGTAAACATGCGGTCTCCATGATCTCTTCCGTGTAGCCATATGGTAATGTTATTTTGTCCGGTAGGAGAGAATGGCAAAGATGCTGTCTTCATGATCTCTTCCGTGTAGCCATATGGCATTGTTATTTTGTCCGGTAGGAGAGAATGGTAAACATGCGGTCTCCATGATCTCTTCCGTGTAGCCATATGGTATTGTTACTTTGTCCGGTAGGAGAGAATGGTAAAGATGCTGTCTTCATGATCTCTTCCGTGTAGTCATATGGTATTGTTATTTTGTCCGGTAGGAGAGAATGGTAAACATGCGGTCTTCATGATCTCTTCCGTGTAGCCATATGGTATTGTTATATTGTCTGGTAGGAGAGAATGGTAAACATGCGGTCTTCATGATCTCTTCCGTGTAGCCATATGGTATTGTTATATTTTTCCGGTAGGAGAGAATGGTAAAGATGCTGTCTTCATGATCTCTTCCGGGTAGCCATAGGGTATTGGTATAGTGTCCGGTAGGAGAGAATGGTAAAGATGCTGTCTTCATGATCTCTTCCGTGTAGCCATATGGTATTGTTATATTGTCCGGTAGGAGAGAATGGTAAACATGCGGTCTTCATGATCTCTTCCGTGTAGCCATATGGTATTGTTATATTGTCCGGTAGGAGAGAATGGTAAAGATGCTGTCTTCATGATCTCTTCCGTGTAGCCATATGGTATTGTTACATTGTCCGGTAGGAGAGAAGGGCAAAGATGCTGTCTTCATGATCTCTTCCGTGTAGCCATATGGTATTGTTACATTGTCCGGTAGGAGAGAATGGTAAAAATGCTGTCTTCATGATCTCTTCCGTCTATCTATGGGGCATCGTTACTTGACAGAAACATCGTAAAAATCATTATAAGGTATGACGCAATATTTATAAAGGAGGGAGCTACGTGCGAATTAGAATGGGACATGTATTAACGTCTGATATAAATTGCTTAAGAAATAGTTTAATTTGGGATTGGTTAATTGATAAGATGTTAATATCCGGCTATTATTACGCAAACGCACAGCGATAGAGGGATGTAGATACTTGTGATTACGTTTATAAGTTTGCACCGATCTTAACCCCCTAATAAACATTATACAGTCCCTCACACACATTCGGGGAACTAAAAATAGATTTCTTTAGTTACTCCTTAACCCAGTACACCGTGGACAGATTTTCCGGCAATGATAACTTACGGTAATTGTACGACTGTTTCAACTGAGATTCAATTACATATATCAAATGTAGCTGCAGGGTATCTCAAGACTTTTAAACCGTTATATAAATATACATATAATAAAAAAGCAAGTACACAAGACTGACCTCTGTGTCTTCTTTGGCTTCTTGAATTCAGTCCGCCTGAATTAACCGAAGGAGAAGAAGAAAAAAACCTAGCAGTAACCCAGCTATCCAGTCAGATGTTGGTCAAACGTTGGGCCAACGTGACACTAAACGTTGGCCCAACACCGGCAACCAACGTTGACTCGACATCCGTTTGTCCACCGTAGTTAAGTTGGCTCGACGTCGGAATTCTAATATTTATACGCATTTGAACTTAATATTTTTTTCAAAAGAACTTACTTGTTGTGTATGTGGTCTTGGTACAATCGTACCCACGGTAACAAGCCGTCCACAGGCCGACGGTCACAAATTTACTGTGAGACCAGTATGATGTCGCAAACCCGATCAGGTGTATCCAGAATCCAGCTGTCAGACACAGCAAGAAAACTTTCACAAGTATCGGGGCTTCCTTAAACCCCGCCATTTTGTATTTGGTTATTTTTTTTAGTAACAAACATATACTATCTTTTTCATGTTTTGTTTACACTCATATCCTGTCCAGCTGCGCGCGATTTCCGTTTTCAATTTAGCTGAGAAGAAATGAGATCCACAGTATTCAATTTCACCGAGAAAAAAATACCACGTGCCTTCGGTATAAAATGGTTGCACACATGTCGTTTGCTGGGAGAGGGGTGCTAGAAAATATATGTTATGGTTTCCCATCAACACACGACTACCGATGTCGAATTTCCCTTTCTAAATTTAGTAACACGACCCCCTAAACTGTTTCTCCCCCAGCAGCAGTAGCACTAGGCTCAGGGCAGAGTGTAAGCTATGGATAATTGGGCAGTATTTTGTTGTTCTACGCCGAAGTGGCCTATATATTTGTAAGTATTAATTAACTTACACAAGGAGAATACCCAAACATTAATTATTCACATTTTATAATGTCTTTAGTTAAGTGGATATACTAAATTTAGGCAAGTACTTCTTATTTGAGAATGAATGAGATCAAGGGATGCATACCATCATCATTAATCATGATAAGTTCATTTTAAAGAGTATTATATTCAATGAGTGAACGAATTCAAACGATATTTAAACAAAGAGATGAGAAAACGGACATCGAGATTTATATACCTCTAACTGTTGTTATGACACTGTTTTCTTACTTCATCCATAGCGGTGTAAAATAGAATAAAATATATTTAATGGACTGTAGAGAGTGATTTATGTTTAACTTACAACACTAATATAATTAACATCGGCAAAAATAGAAGAGCTTGCATCGCCCTTTTCATTTAACTTTAAAAACCTTCCACTATGAGAGGAGATGAATAGGTTTAAGCTGTTTTGAATCCAAGATGGTAAGTTTCATGTGCTTTTTGAAAAAAAATATGCACATTTACAAAAAAGGTGTTTTGATAGTGACGAACACTATGGACAGAACCCTGGTAAATATTTCTACAATTATTTAATGACGTCACATCATGGATCTCTATGGATGGCAAGCTTACGCAATACACATTTTGACTCATTTACTATTTAGGAAAACACTTAATTAAATGTAAAATAGCAATATCTAAAACAAGAGTGATTACTCTTGGTGTCTGCAGGCATACAAAGGTACGGTTCGTGATGCAACTTTAAGTGATAATTTAGCAAAGAAAGTTTTTTTTATTATTCGGTCACAAAATCCCACATGATAACGTAGTATGATACTTCTAATGAACAATTCATGCGCGTCGTTCGTGACCAATGATGAAAAAATCCTTTATGTTATAGCTATAAGATTTAGAGGCAACTGTCGGTGAACTTCTAACTATATATAATTGAGCCTGCTCAAGCGTGTCTTAATTTTGTATTGATTTAAAAAAAACCGAAATGCCATAAGGCCATATACTAAGTTAATACATCAATGATATATCCCGCTTCAAGTATTGCGGAAAGCAATATGGTACCTTTTAAGGTTTAATTTGATGGTATATTGGATTCAGATGATTTAGCTGGAGTATATAATCCATTGTTTAGTGCAGGCCCCATCGGTAGCGAGAGGAGAAAGATATGTGATGTAGATTGCACATGTTTATTACAACACGTAGACTAAGCGTCAAGGTTCATTCAAGATATGCGTCGTCCCGTCAGGTCAAAGGTCACGATCAGGGTTAACCTCCCATTTATCAGAGAGGTATTATTGTATCGCCGCCGGTGTAGCACAATCATACTCATTTAAGTCATCATTTCAACGGGACTAGAATTAGTGAGCAAAGCTTTATACAAATGTACTTGATAATCTTTAGTAGTCATGATATAAATACGTATCCATTGATTTACCGATATAACGGCAGCTAATACACGCCCATATCATTAAAATTAAGCTACCGCTTATACCATAGGGTCGAGTCATCATTTTTCAAGCGTTACCAGATCGCGTCATCAATTTTGTCATACGTTTGTGAAAATATTTTCGAGATTGTGATTTGAATGACATATTCACGATATTTATAATTTACCAAAAGTTAAATTTCCAAAACAAAAAGGAAAGATTCCGTAACATTAGGGAACACCTGGTTATTCTCTAGAGATTCATAGTGTCTTTCCCTATGCTTATGTGTCTCTTCATCTGTGTTATCTCGTCTTACCGGCTTTATGGAGTGGTTTTTTTGCGGGAACAAGATCTGTATATCAGTTCAGTAACATCACGTGGACGATGTTAGTCGAAACCGTCCCGTGCCTTCTGAAGCCTTTGTCAGGTATGTATCTATGACAATTAGGCAGTTGTCACTAGTGTTGAACATAATATATTAAAACTCAAAGGCTTAGTAATCACATAGAGTCAATTATTTAGTTAAATGGGTCATAAAGACAAGAACAGTTCCTGATTAGAAAAGATTCACGTGTTATGGTTCTTGCTTTTATTGGATTATAACATTTTCGGTAGGTTTATACAAAGAAAACTTAAGTATTCATTATCTGTAACATTAATATTTACTTTAATGTACAAGGTTTTGGCCATGTGACATATTATGCGTTCGCACTTGTTTGCCCTTTGATGGACGATTGTCATTGTGAAAAACACATTCCGACAAAAACTTATCAAGATAAATTAAGTTGATGCATTCTTCAATTATACATTAGTAGTGGATATAAGATGAAAAATAACGATGTCCGCATTACTTAAATGAATTAAAATATCAAATTTCCACATCAACTGTATTGATCGTTATAAAGGTTTGTTTGTATGAGAAGTTTAGCGGGGTTGGAGTTGTTCTGTCATATTATCCAATGAACACACGGATGTTTCAAACTGATCGTGTGTTCATCATTTGGCAACTTACTATATAGACAATATCCATATTACACGTTTGAAATATCTTATTATAAAAACAATATTTAATAAACTAATACATAAATCACATAATTAAGACAGCAATTACTTACTCCTGGAAATAAACAATAATTCTTCAACCCCGGAAATAATAAATCATAATAACAGAATCCATATACTTCTTCCACACAAGTATAGATAGCAACGGACAAGCCTTATTATATATTGCAAATTATAAACAATATTCACCGAATTCCTAAAATTTATGTCACGTCCATCTTGTTGAAAATGGTGCAGTTCTTACGGATTTCTTTGACTGCCACATGCTGTTTTACCTTTGATAGAACAGCTCGCCTTTAAATAAACATTTCCCTTACAAATCTCCATGGAATACTCTGTCACGTGCTGTTTTCTTGTGCTATACATTTCGTTATTCTAGTAGCATTCACTACATTTATAAAAGGACTCTTTGGTATACATTATTACACGAAGTTCCCGTGAGAGTTTTTGGTGTGTCTTCTTACAATTGGAACTAGTCTCTGTAATGCCTCGTTACACATATCATTATACAGGTAACTTTCAGCACAATCCCTGAAATAGTCCGTGGTATGTACTGTTACACATTTCATTAGTCATGTAACTTTCAGCACTATCCCGGAACTAATCTGTGGTATGTCCTATTAAACAAACCATTTTACCGGTAACGATCAGCGCAATTCCGGAACTTATTTGTTGTATGTATTTTTTCACAATATAGCATATATAACCGAACATGAACAAACCACGATCACTTATATGGACGTTTCCGTCTCAATAGCGGCATTGTGGCGATGATGATGGCGTGGTGATGGCTACATATTCATAGTCAATGGTTAAGTGCCTATATAAAAATCGGACATTATGAAATTATGCATTCGGTAAGTCATTTAAACAACACAGTGAATGAAAAGTAAATTAAATCGTATTTGATCATAATGCATTTTATTCAGAGATTTTTAAAGACACCTGTTCAAACAAGCCATGATGTCCTTTTTAGGTTCATGAAGTTAAGGAAGGATTTTCATTTCGTGGGAAATATCATATTTACTTTTTGGTGAAGCTTAAAACAGTTTATTTACGAGGATTTCCATATTTTTATTTGTAAAATATACAATAGCAGACCAATGCTTCATTTTAAACAAGAGACCCAATGTATCTGCATCGCTCACCTGGTATTAGTCTCTTCATGCAAAATATCAGTATTTATTACCATAAATCATTCAAAAGAACCTCTTAAAAGATTTCCCTTCTGCGACCTTGAAATCGAACAAGGTCATTACGTTGAACAAACTTTATAGCCCTTCATCTCAGCATGCAACTTGCCAAATATCACCACCCTAGACCTTCTCTTGAATGATATTATGTCATTTAAAGGTTTATACATATCTGACCAAAAGTGATCTTAAAAGTTGGTCAAGGTAATTCAAATGACTTGATAGCCCTTTATCCAAGCATGCAACTGCCCAAATATCAACATTCTGGTTCCCATGGTAAAACAGAAGAAGTCGTTTAAAGATTTTAAACGTATTTGACTCCATTTATTTGAACAAACTTGGTAGCCCTTCATCCTAGCATACTACTGGCCAGATATCATCATCCTGGATCTTATGGTTATTCAGAAGAAGTTGTTCAAAGGTAAAAATAATTGGCAATTAACCCCTGTGTCCTTGAATATGAGTGCATTCATTTGAACAAACTTCGAAACCCTTCATCCCAGCATGCTACAGGCCAGAAATCAGCTTTCTGGATATTTTGGTTATTCAGAAGATGTTGTTTAAAGGTTTTAAACATATTTGATCCATGTGACCTTGAATAAAGGTCAAGGTCATTCATTTGAATAAACTTGGTAGCCCTTTATCCCAGCATGCTTCTGTCCAAATGTCATCACCCTTGGCATTTTGTTTATTCAGACGAAGTCGTCTAAAGTAAAATATTGACACCGGACGACGGACGGACGACGGACGCCCCGCAACGGCATAAGCTCACTTGGACCTTCGGGCCAGGTGAGCTAAACATAAATGAAATTGAATATAGCAACGGTGAGATGTTTGTAATGATTTAGAATTGATTATTTCTATTATCTATTTTTGAAATCACTCGGACTTTTGCTCCATGTCGATCTCTTCAGGTTATTTGAAATATATATGACAAAAATGTCATATATTAGCACTACATGTACTTGTTACACAAGATTCACGATTCAAGAAGCTTTATTTAACGTCGCATATACATGTAACATAATAACATTAGAACTGTAGTGCTATACTTGCGACAAAACATATATAAAATTTAACAAGGATCACAGTACTTATGAATAAATATAAAAACAGGACAACACTTCAAATTAGATATGCTAAAATTATACAGTAGATCATATGATATCACACTTGAATGTCACACAAGTGTTGCAAAAGATAAGTTAAGACAATATACTAGTGTAATGTACATATATGCTAATGTAGCAAAGTGTAAAAATTTACAGGATATACACTAATATAGTGTGAATTAAAAAGAGACAATGAAGTCATAAATAGAAACAGAGCTAAAATGGTGAAAATGTAAAAAAGTATTGATCTTTTAAATAATGGAGCTCAAATCTAAAACACATATCTTGATTGAATGTGCTAAAACTAAATTGTATAAATAGTCATTAACTGTGAAATTAAAGCTTGTTTACTGGTCTTTTTCAATTACAGTATTCCATGATTAACATCCCACCCTAAAAAATCTTCGTCGTTCTTTATGTGTTTACCTGTTGGATGTTATTTGATAATGTTATCAGAAATTGTTTAAAATCAAAGAAATGTACCCTTTGTCTCTTTCTGACGATTTCGGTATCAGGGATTATTAGATCAAAGATATTTACCCTTTGTCTCTTTCTCCAGATCTCTGTGACAGTGTACAGGACCGGGTTGACAGCGGCGTTGATTGGCAGTACAAACACCATCACCCAAGCATATATGCCAGGAGGAATTTCGACTCCAAAATTTGTCGCCACACCTTCAAAATACCACTTGTTTATTGAACATGTTTATTGTAAAGATAGACACAGTTAATACCGAAAGTTTACCGAAAACATGGCAGTACTACTTTCTGATTATTGCAAAGAAGAAAAATGAGAAAATATAGGAAAGATTACTGAAAACGCGATCGGACAGACCCGCTTACAGATTGTTGTTAAGATCGGGTTAGGAAGTAAACATGATCGAACCGAACCGATATCTTATTGTTGCAAAGATCGAGTTGGAAAGTAAACATGATCGAACACTACCGCTATCTGATTGTTGTAAAAATCGAGTTGGAAAATAAACATGATCGAACCGAACCGATATCTGATTGTTGCAAAGATCGAGCTGGAAAGTAAACATGATCGAACCGAACCGATATCTGCCTGTTGCAAAGATCGAGTTGGAAAGTAAACATGGTCGAACCGAACCGCAATCTGACTGTTGCAAAGATCGAGTTGGAAAGTAAACATGATCTCACAAAACCGCTATCTGATTGCTGTAAATGAACAGAACCGCTATCTGGTTGGCGTAAGGATAGAGACGGTTAGTAAAGGAAGTTTACATTTTGTTGTAACTAAAGAGATAATTAAATACCGAACTTTCATTAAATTTATTGTCATGGAGAAATGATGATACAAATTTTGTAGATAATTCCCTATCCGTGACAGAAACCGTTATCTTAATTTTGTAAAATATATTCAGGGATTTTTTTATAATCCAAATATTTTGATTAGATTATCGTTATTCTACTGTTTCGGTAACTAGATAAACACTAAGTAATTTCGTATGTGTTGTTAATCACATCACGTACCCATCACTCCGATAGGAAACCAGCAGAAGACGTCTGTTACCACTATAAAGAAGAGCTAGTGTCTTCGCTAAATTAATATCTCGTTGGCGAGTCTGATGATGTAATTTTGCCACCTCTTCATTTTATGCTGATGAAAATGCAGATCTGACAAACGACTATTACCAAAAAAAACGAAACTGTCGAGGCCAACGAACACCGCGAAGGAATACTCCGCTCCTGGCTGCTCGACAGTTCTATTGTGATAGAAACTAACCAAAAGAACCATGAGACAATGGAAGCCTGTTTCGCCGAAATGTTCCTCTGGTAATAACAAGCCATTGGAAACACTATGACAACTAGTCTATCTATTGTCAAGAGCAGTATCAAAAACGTAGACATCTCACTTGATATACTGGAAAAGAATCCAGCCGTGGTGCATAAAATACTTCTTCTCCAGTTCTGTTCATTCCATGCATACACACCATTGTAATATGCATCAACAACGCCTATCATCACCAAATAGATACCCATGAGTAAATCTGATAATCCAAGGTTGATAATAAAAGGAGAATAAGTCTGTGTTATGTTACCTCTATCAATCAATACTCGGTAGAAGATAACCGCAAAATTTCCTATTAAAGCACAAACTCCAATTATCCATAGAAATGCACGAAGTATACTCGAAACTATTAAAGCGTAACAAGAAGATATCGCATCATCGTCTGACCTGCATGTTACCCGTTTAAGCCAGCAATCAACTAAGCCAATCGAAGTAGTAAAACATGTAACGTCGGTAACAGATTTTGGTTTAGCACAGCACATGATGGGAGCATCAGTCAATAAAAGTCTTAGGTTATCCAGTCCTTCAAACATATTTTCAAGAACTTTCAGTTTGTTTCCTATGATATTCAATATTGAAAGTTTACTATTATTTAGAAATGTTCCCACAGGTAAGATGGTAAATAAGTTGTTCTTTAAGTTAAGGATTTTCATAGAGGAAGGTAACGGAGGAAGACCAGATAGCTGATTGTCGTGTAAACACATTATCTTGGAGTAAATTTATCTTATTGTTCGATAGATCCAGCGCAGTAAGTGCAGACAATCAACTGAAAACAATATCAGGAAGAACCTTTATTTGATTGTTCGAAAGGTCAAGGAGATCAAGTATAGACAGTCCGCTGAACACAGCGGGAAGAACCGCTATTTTATTGTTTGAAAGATCGAGGGTTTTAAGTACAAAAAGTCCATCGAAGACGTTAGCAGAAAGAATCTGTATTGGATTGAAGACAGTTTACTGAAGATATCATTCGGAAGAACTTTTATTTTATTGTTGAAAAGAATGAGGACATCAAGTACAGACAGTCCACTGAACCCATTACGGGGAAGAACTTCTATATAATTGTTTGAAAGATCAAGGAAATAAAGAATAGAAAGTCCTCAGGAAGGATCGCTATTTGATTGTCGGATAGATACAGATGTTTCAAAACAGATAGTCTACTGAACACGTTATCGGTAAGTACCGCTACTTGACTGTTTGCAAGATTGAGGATGTTGCGTACAGGCAGTCCGCCGAAAACAGTAGGAGAATATATATAGTGTTATCGGATAAATCTAGAAACTTGAGGTTATATAATCCAGTGATGAAATGATCAGCCACGGTAGATACCTCTGTTATCACTAGGTAGGATAATTGTGGAAAACGTAGGTAACGTGAATCGTCCTCTTTGGTAACAATTGAGATGTTTACGAAAGAAAAACCTTCAGAAGTCACTACTGCAGTTAACTATTAAACCAATACACATACAAAATGGTTGACAAAGTTTGGCACACGAAGACTCATCGTCAATAGAGCGGGGGCACTGATCGGAATGTTGTGATCCTCCTCAGATGGGCAGTGTTTGGCCCCAGTACAGTTCTGTAATTCTAAAACATAAGCAAACAACTTTATTGAAAGTGCTGCTGAGGTGGTATAATACTAAGACGGCGTAGTAATCTAGTCAAATTACAGGAAACGTTTTTGTTATACATGATATTTAATATATTTATGAAATTTTGTTTCAGCATTATTCTTTGTATTCCTACACATTTTTTTGAAAATATTATCGAAAGAACAATCCTGTAAATCAGCACCTATCAGAACCTATCCTGTGCTCGGCAGTGTATTTCAAATCTGTAGCTAACATGTTGTCAGAAAGTTTCTGGACATTTGAACCGCTCATTGGGAACATGACTCCTTTCTAAAGAAGTAAAAGAACCAAACTAGACCGGATATTCTTAATAAGCAGTACATATTGTAAATCCTTACATGAAGTCAAAACACATATAAAAGAAGAACACAATGATTTACGTAAAATGAGATTTGAGCTAACCACACATTGACCGAGTCAAACATATCAAACCGGAAAATCCCATACATGTTAAGAACTATCACCTATCGATTTCCCGATGGGATGTGAAAAGGTATGGGGTCATCTGCCAGACCATCTGTTGTTTTTTTCGAATACTCCGGTTTTCTCCTACATATAGACCCTCAGCGCGTAAATATACGGACTTACAGAGGAAAGTAATATAAATGTATACGTGTTTCACAATCTTTTTGTGTGATTTTTTGCGCTAAAAGAGATATACACATGCAGCTTCAGAGAATAAAATTTAATGGAAGTACGGCATAATGTCAACAGTTTCTAATATCATCGAGGAATTTGTTAATATTTACAATAAAAACAAACGTTGTTTTGAGGTTAAAATATTCTTAGAGTCTAACCTCGTGGACATCCCTTTTCAGACGGCGTAACAGCTGCCCTCCCATCACGTGCACGTGAACTCCAACTGTCCGTTTAACAGCTCAAGGTGAGCTGCAGGTGACGTCGTTCCTAGACTCTTTCCCTGATCACTTGTTTTCCCCCCGTGTCATTTTTCAGCAATGTACCATATTGAGAAGATAATTCCAGTGAACACAAGCAATAGTGACAAAAGCTTAAACACATCCATGGTGACCAAACGAATTGGGGATAATTTGCGATTTACCACGATGCAACGAATATATAGGATATATATAAGATATGAGCAATATCAAAAAAAAGTTCCATGATCAGTGTCTACGTGTTGAAAAGCATGACAGTTTATCCTTATAATATATTAACATATCTAAAAGCAACCTTCAAACTAAAACACAGGAGACAGACATTTTAGTATGAATGCATCTCCGTTTTGGTGACGGTACTGTGATGGTCTGGGGTGGTATTTGTGGTGGTATCCGTACAAAACTTGTATTTCCTGGGAACTGGCATGTTGTGTTATCTAGTGCTCCCGTTTTGACAACATCATGGTGCGTGTGCTACTTTATTAAGATAACGCGCCAGTCCATACCAATGGTGTCAGCAGAATGGTCTGCAACTAAACAATGTTCAGGTGTTGGGTTGGACATCTAAATCACCCAACATGTCGCCAATAGAGCACATTTGGATACTCTTCCTTTCTTTTAAGGAAAATCAAAATCAGCCGGCGTGGACCGATGAATTGGTCAACATATCCCCGCATCATATTATCAGTCAAGCTCAATTCGACGCATTGCCACCCGGTTTACAGCGCAAACGGTGGTCATGCTCGGTAATAAACCTGTGACTTACGAACCCAGAATTACCCTGCGTTAACATCTAATGAAATCAATTCAGTGAAAAAGTCAATGAATAAAGTTGTTAAGTTGAAGACGACTGCAACAAAAATGATAAGATATTTCAGCTTACAGTGGCGGATCCAGAGACCTATCTGGGTTTTTTTCCAAATTTCCTGGGTGGGTTTCCATGTGGGGAAAAATTGAGGAAAATGGTGAAAATACATGATTTTTAAAGAAAATTCTCAGGGTGGGGGGTTTTCCTGCAGCCCCAAAAACCCCTCTGGATCCGCTACTAGCTTGTACAGATACAGATACAGATACAGAAGCTTTATTTTACGTCGAATATTATAAACATACAACATAAGCTACGAAGAGCTTGTATTTCGACAAACACATGTAAAGAACAAAATACATAACAAGAAAACTTTCATAAAAAATATTTACATATTGAAACGTTAAACAGTAAAAATATGAAGCATGCAAAGCATGTACAGCACATTTGCAGGAAAAAAATAAACATATGACAAGAGCATCAAAATTGTAAACTACAAAGCTGACAAAAGCACAGAGCCATATGTAAAGCTGTACGTTATATTTTAAACAATACACTTCAGCCAGCACAGGACACATACAAAGTAGGAAAAATAGGTAGCCAAAAACGCTAACCAACACATAAAGTGCATCCGCACTCGGGCCCGTCCCACCTACGGATCAGTCTGCCGAACTCGGAGTAGTTCTCCACTTTACGCAATTCGTTCGGCAGGCTGTTCCATATGCGGACGCCCTCATAGCGGAAGGACCTCTTTCCATACCTGGTGGTGTTGACCCTTGGAAGCTGTGTTGTATTCAGCTTGAACTAGTGTTTACCTCTCTTTTTTGCTGAATATTTAGAGTTTACTGTTAATCACTTAATTATGTGTGTGTTTTGTCTCGGTGGACGTTGCATTTTTTAAAAAACTTTTAATGTTTATTTCTCGTGCAATCTTTAAGTTGTTAACCACTTGACCTTTAAAGCTGACCAATGTCATTTATTCGAATACATTTGAATGAAAAGAAATCATTCAAACATGTGAACACGTTTAATCTGTGTGACTTTAAAAGACGATTAATGTTATTAAATTTACCCCAGAAAACTGCATCACAAATGTCATGACCCCATACCTCTTGGTTTGTCGGAACACATCCGACCCATGCAGTATTGAAAGTTAGTCAATGTCATTTATTTTAACGGACTTGACAGCCCTCTGTCCCACCATGTTAATTATCAGCCAAATAAATTGTATCAAGTCCATAAGCCACATAGTTATTCAGAAGAAATCATTTTAATCTTCAAAATATTTGACATCTGTCGCTTTGAATGCGGGTATAGGCCATTCATTTGAACTTGAAAGACCTTCATCCTATCACTATAAGCACAATTCATCATGGCTCTATGCTTCTTGGTCATTTGACAAAAAAAAATAAAAAAAAAATGTGCCAAGATCTTTCATTATAACAAACTTGATAGCTCTCCACTTCAGCACGCGTAAGAAAACATCATGACCCCGGGCGTCCTTTTATTTAGAAAATATTGTGAAATGAAAACAAGAGTTCCACAGCCCTTATCTGTCACAGGAGTTTCTTCTGTTGGTATTTGTTTTCGTTGAGATGTGAAACCTGATACGAAGCCTTATATTTTAATGAATCATTGTAATGATAGATATATATATAGTAACACGTAACCATGATCCTCATACAACTTCGTTTTTTTCAAAATTCAAAATGGCGGCTATGCTCTCTTTTAAAGTTATATAGTACGTGCAGTGGCTGCCATTTTGAAATATTTAAAGAGAGTTCCATTTCGAAGCTACAGTATCCTCCCTTCTCTAAAGATGACACAATTGCAACAAAACAGAGTTTTTCTGACTTCGAGTTATGTCTTCTTTAACGATATTCATCTCTGATTTTGATGCTTTGTAGATAGCAACACTGGTTCAGGACAGGATAGGCAGTAGATAGGTCCACAGTTTGAACCCTGTAGTGACATAATAATAATATACAGTAAAACCTTGCTAATAGTCCCTGCAGGTAGGGTGTAATTGTAAGAGGAGATGTTCTATCCCCTTGCCGAGACATACCCGAGTCTGTAAAAATGGTATTTTCTATTCCTGCTTAACGCTAAGCAATTTATAGGGGTGGGGCGACTGGTTTGCCCGTTGTCAGTATAATGTGACCGGGTGGGGTGTCGTGCTGGGTGTCTTCGGCAGTATGTTTCAGTGAGGTAGCACGATAAAGCCCGCATCAGTTCTGCGCTATCACAAGGAGACAAACATGAACATATCAAAGCCTCCTAAAACACACACGCATATGCATCTTGCACATAAGGGAGGCCGTCTTCAAATGATTTAAGTTGTTGATAGGACGTTAAACAAAACCAAACCAAACCAAACCAATTCAAACCAAACCAACCTTGTTATACTGCCACCATTTGTCCAGAGAAAATTTGGCATTATTAAGGGGTTTGGCGATAAATTGAGTGAAATGATAAAGGAATTCTCGAGGAAAACAAGAAAAAGGATTTTGAAATATGTTGGCAGTAAATGAGGTGGCCATTCTATTGAGGTTTTACTGTGCTCAATGTTATGGTACTCTCTCCTAGATATGTAGGGAGATTTTTTACAGATATTATGCCTAGTCATATAGGACTTGTGTTAATCAGACACCATCTATATATGTGTTACAAGTTTTACTTAAAACACTACCCTTAGATATGTTATTACACTTAATAAAGCTAGAAAGAAAGACAAAATATCAATAATGGTTAGTTTTATTCATTCTCTTGAACACAAATGGATGAACAAGTAACAAACACAGAACCTAAAATGCAATTATAAAATTTCCATGAAAAACTCAATAACATGCAAAGGTTTGAGCTTCAACTTTAAAAGTACATTCATAAATCAGCAAAATACAAATTATTTAAAATATATATCTTATTTGTGATCGAGTTTTATAGAAAAAACACAAGAATTCATTAACACTTGCCTAATCTGATACCATTTTAGACATAACTTGTAGGTGATATTGAACACATTAGAACTATAAGCACAATAATGTGTCAATTTCATACTAAGATTACGTAATTTTGTTAGATTAGACAAGACGTTGGAATACTCAGGTGTCGGAAAAACAGGTTTGACTGTATACTGACTTGATGTATTTGATAATATAACTTCACATGACATATATAATATAGAAATTCACATATTTGGTATTGCTGACATAGTTCGGAGAAATTCTGGAAATGATAGTATGCATCATGACAATTGTAATATTTCTAAAGTTCACTACAGAAAAATTACATACATGTATACCATAAAACTGCTGAATCATTATAAATGTGCCTTTCAATGTGCTTGCACAAATAGGACCCTTTCATCCCTATGCAACTCAAGTAGACTCTACCATGCATTGATATGGATGAGTCCATTATGGTCAACAGTGGTGAAAGGGTTAAGAACCAAAGTTTTAGTAATTATAAACAATAGGTTAGATTGTTCCATTCCCAATGCATATCACAAAAATATATCACAATTCATCATAAGAAAATGTGTAAATGACATAAAAGTAGTAACATTTTAACAAGTTTGGAGTATAATTCTTTATCATAATTATAGATTAAAAAAGTTCTGATTATTTTCTTTAAAAGATTAACAAAACAATAAAGTTAAAACTGAGCTGTTAGCATTCTCCCAAAGTTTGAAATAGTTAAAATGGAATGTCAAGTTGTAACAATATAAAATGAAAAGAATCTGTGAATCTCAATTTGTTATAATGGACCCGGGGGTTTATAACCCATAACAGATGAAATGAGTACAAAATGGAAGCACTGGTGTGGAAATTGATCAGACCACAAATGAAAAAGTTTATCGATTAAAAAATGTTAATAAAACAGTTAATAAAACAGATTGAAATCAAACTATTAAAATGGACGTAAATATACATACATAATAAACAGAAAATACTTTCATAATGAGATCTATAATGTCTTCAGTACTGTATTACAAAAATTTAATCACCGGATTACCATTTCTTATCTTTATTTGCGCAAGACATTTGTTATATATTATCAAGGATTTTTTCCGATCCTTTCAAAAGCATTAACTTTTTCCATGCATTTTTTTTTTCAACTAGACATAATGTGTTTGGGATATGTTTACACTGTAAATGGTCTACAACCTGAACAATGATAACAAGACTGCACTAGAAATGTGTGATTCCATAAAAGTCACAGACAGTTCAATTCTGTATTTGCAACATCATCAGCAATGGTTATTTATTTACAAGACTTCTGAATCTGTACAATCACAGGAGCATATCAATGAGAATTTATAATATCTGTACAATTAAAATACAGAAAGGTTAATTAAAGTGTGAAATTCAATTTAAAAATATTATCTAAAATCTGTATAAACTACATCAGTCCACACATAAAATTATTCTTAATGGCAAAGAATTCGAAACAAGCTACCAATACAGTCGACGAGATCCGTAAATCCAGCCACGTTGTTCTACTATCCAGTTAGTGTTTTAGGGGATATATATGTAAATGGTTCCAGTAAGGTATTGCTCATAATCAAGATGCTTCAGTCGAGAATAAAGATGACTGGTTTATCTACTCAGAAAAACACACACTTTATTTTAAGTACTGGGACAGACGTAGCTAGATTTATCTACTGGAACTAAGGTGGCTATAGATTATCAATTTGGACAAATGTGACTGTATTATTTACCATGACCAAAACAGGCCAGATCATCTATTTGGAACAAGGCCTCAAGATAGCTGATTTTTCTACTGGGAACAAAGGTGGCTGAATTTTCTATTGGCAACAAAGGGGGCTGAATTTTCTACGGTGAACAAAAGGGGGCTGAATTTTCTACTGGGAACAAAAGGGGGCTGAATTTTCTACTGGGAACAAAAGTGGCTGAATTTCTACTGGGAACAACAGTAGCTGTATTTTCTATTGGGAACAAAGGTAGCTGGACCATCTCCTGGAAACAAAAGTGGCTGCTTCATCAAAGATCTTCTGTACTTAAAACATCTGCTCCACTACTTTAAAACCATATCTATAACACAGAATCCTCCCTAGTCGTGTTTAGAATGTTAATTGGTTTACATTATACATCAGGATATAATCTCATAAGCTTCAAAAATAATGTTAAATTTCAACAAGAGGCCCAATGGGCCTGCATTGCTCACCTGGTATTAATCTCACACTTGTAATCTTTAAAGTGGACTAAAATACAGCTACTGGCTTCGGGCCAGGTGAGCTAATAAATGATAATTTCATAAATGTTAAATCTGAAAATATAATCGTCCTGAAAATTTGATGGAATGTTACATTAAAGTTAACATACCTATATCTAGCTGGTTCAATATTATTGTCTTCTTACTTGACCTAAAGATATCCAGTCAAGAATGATGCCTATCATATCTATCTAAATTGACATATTAAATTTTCAGGATTCAAAAAAGATTTCTAATGAGTATCTTTCTGAAATATTAAATCAACATATGAGAATTTAATAACTTTGGCAAACAACTGTCACAAGTTATAGAATTCCTTTCTACCATTACCCATGAAACATTTGCTTTTATTGATTGACTAAACTGTAACAGAAACATTTCCTATTGGCAAGCTTCTATTTCGCCAATTTACATTGTAAATGTGACGTCATGTAGTAGTTGATGCTTTATTGTGACGTCATGGTTGAAAGTCATGAGGTCACAAGTTCTTATAGCCAATGGTATTGGTTGCTATGCATCCTATTTGAAGGTCATGAGGTCAAAAGACAAGGTCACAAGTTATCTCATAACTAATTAAACTGCTTACTACATGTTACACACACATGTGTTCATTGTAAAAATAATCAATGTTTAAGATCAGTAACATATGGCCTGAGCATGATCAAACACACTCATTAGTAATGGTAGAATAACAAAAACACTTTCCTAATAGCGATCTTTTTTCTCATTTTTATATTAACAACAGGTCAGAAATACTTCGGCAAGAATTCTCGTTTCAGCACCATGTTATGAGGTATGCGCGATACAAAATATAAAAGATGAAGAACTGAAAACACTTTGATGAGATATGCTTGTCTATCATTTCATCCCTTATATAGATTTATCTCTGTCTATAAAAACAACAAGGAAAAACTCCAGTGTCAAGAAAGCCATAATTAAAACTGAAATAAATAAAACTTAGGCAAAATATGGACAAAGGTCAATTTACATGGCAAACCTTGAAAATTTACAAGGAGAATTAAAGACCAGTTGTTCCATCAGAGTAGGCCGAAAAATAAAATTATAAGTTTGTTTGGCTTTGACTGACCAACTGGAGCTTTATGTACAAACCAGAAAAGTTCAAATCTTAATTCTACACTGTTATTGCTTATTATTGATACATGTAAATGTTGTGAAAAATTATTGCAAAATCGCGATTCAATCTTGGCACACTTCTAATGGTGTCAACTGGGGTAAACATCAACACAAAAGATCTTAAAACTCCAACTGGGGTAAACATCAGCACAAAAGATCTTAAAAGCAATTTTCTAATTACATGTACTACGTTTACCTTATCTCTGGGTATCCATGTCATGACTGCAAAGTATGTGTAACTCATAATACTTTACTTACATTGATATATACAAGAAAACCGCATGTTAAAATTACCTCGTATCAAGTATTACGTTTTTTTGGCGATGTAAAACTGACACTTAAAACAACTTATCACATCAATTGCATGCTTGTCTCTGATTAAAATGAATAAATAACCCGATCCGTTTTAATGCTGTCCCTTTTGAAGGTCAAAGATCATCACGTTTAACATCGAAAGTCATGGTCATCACAAAATTCAGTTCAATAATAATGACAAATACAATATATTTTTTTATGTAAAGGAAAGTAAACTTTGGATCAACGATTGTCTGGTCGAAGTTTGTCGTGAAGGTCACCATTGAAGGTCATAATGGTCATAATGGTCATAACATCCTCAGGGTGTGACAGAGAAATCTCCTACCTGAGGATACATGATTTTTGGAAGTCCAACCAAAGGCTCTGCCAAGGGTAAGACAATCGAATAATCACCCAGAGGGATTTCTCAGTTACGCTCTCTAGAAAGGGGATGATATTTTTCTCCATCTTTCCAATGCTATGTTTGAAAAAAAAAAAAAACTTTTCAGCATTGATTTTGTAATTTGTTTTTTATCCTGATTTGAACATGACCTCTCCTGTTTATAGTGACGTCATCTCTGATTGTTTCCACAATGTCATGGCATTGTTTATCTTCACGTTCTATCTGTTGTCATAGCGGGTGCGAATGGTGGGAGAAATGAAAGTTACAATTGGAGATTAGTATCTTCTGTATAAGTCATCCATGTTTTAGACCACTTTTCTAGGTTTGTAAAGGGCGTCAGCAGTGAATGAAAGTGGTCATAACGGATGTCTTGATTATTTAACTCTGTGATATAGTACTTCCATGTGTTTGATCTGTAAGAATATATAAATGTAAGATGATCTCCCGATCCCCAGACTTTCAGAGTTTGAAGTAAGATCAGTGGATGCACTTCAGAAACTACAAAAAAGGCACCACAATTTCCGCATCGAGCCATCAGAAATTGGAATGTTTCTAATTTCATGTCATCATGTCAATGTTCTCCCACTGTGATAGAAAGTTCTTACTTGCCCTGGACAGTTCCGTCATACATGTGTGGGAAGGAAAAAGTGACTTGTGCATGTACGAAATATAAGTATAACTGCCACGGGGTAAAGGATGGAACTGATAAGTAGTGGCAATTTTAAATCTGGTGCCAAGTACCTACATGTACACACCATTAGTTCTAGTACATATTCAAGGGACTTTGCTGGAGTGTTATAAAGAGAGTTAACTTCCAAGGCTAATGTATAGCCAGGTGTCAGTCAGTAAAATGGTCAGTTTGACCACTGGTCATTCTTATAGATCACAACTTGATTCCATAGTGTACCACACATACCAGGGGTCAGTAATGGTCAGTTTGACCACTGGTCACTCCTATAGATCACAACTTGATTCCATATTATACCACACATAGCCAGGGGTCAGTAATGGTCAGTTTGACCACTGGTCACTCTTATAGATCACAACTTGATTCCATATTATACCACACATAGCCAGGGGTCAGTAATGGTCAGTTTGACCACTGGTCACTCATATAGATCACAACATGATTCCATATTATACCACACATAGCTAGAGGTCAGTAATGGTCAGTTTCACCGCTAGTAACTCCCGACATATCACCAAACACTTTGCTGTATCACAAAATTTGAGGTCAGTAACGGTCCATTTTGGCCTTAATCTCTTCCTCTCCATCTTTCCCTTGCTCCTCCTTTATAGCACTTTTAATTTTTGCCCAGTTTTTCCGGGCTGGTGATTTCCCGGGATACATGGAGCTGCTGGTGCTAAATGTTCCCCTCGCACCTGTCAACAGTAAAGGAGTGTAATGTGACATTCATTGTTGTTCTTGTTAAGATTTGGTGATTTTGGTTTCATAAACAATGTCTTTTCTTTAACTTAATTCTAATTACAGGTTCCACTATCTAAATTATATATCACTCCACTTACTATTGTAATGTATGCTAGTTTTTACCCGTATTTGTACCAAATGTGTGTTACCTGTATAGTTACGTGTAAAGGATTGCGTCTTATTATGTGGGTTCATTCATGCGTATATATACCGCTGGCCGTGGGCCGGTCTCCCTCTCTCGGGGAGCAGACCAGCGACCAGCAAGTCATATTCAGGAGAGCGAGACAATAGAGCTAAACACTCGGTGACGTGAGGAAAACCACTGGACCAGAACGGCAGAGGGTTGACGTCGGCGGGTGGGCACGGGTTGTCGCCAGGTCACCGCAGGGGTGTTTGGGAACGCCAGAGCCTCTGGTTGGATCCTCCTCATGGCACCGAGTAAAAGTCACTATTATGACGTTAACGCGGCACAGAATGTATTGGGTACCCACATAATAGGTCGCACTATTCCTAAACGTTCTTGTCAATATTGCCTATGCTAATAAATGTTGTAAACGATCAGTTTAGTGTTGCGTATATATTTTGTCACGCTACAGACTCCAAGGATAGAAAACGTACGTCACTTTACGCTAGAACCTGGAAGGACAACAGTGGAGGACTAAGGACGTGAACCGTTACACTATCATAGCCCTTAGTGTCACATTTTGCTTTATACCAATTTCTGTTCCTGGTGATGTTGCCTGCTTTAACTCATCGACCCCTGGAGACACATTTGAGCTCTTCCGATTCAAAGGTTGGAATGGTTCATCATAAAATTTCAGGGGTGAATGAGTTAAAGTGAACTATATTTTACATATACTTCATTTGGACAGTCAACCAAAATAAAAGTTGTATGATGATGATGATGATGATGATGATAATCTTGTGATGTTGAGTGAAGATGGTGAATATTATGCTGAACCATGAGTAATTTGTAGTTGTCGTGTGTGTGTGTGGGTGTGTGGGTGTGTGTGTGTGTGTGAGAGTGCATGTGTATGTAAATGTCATGTTAAATGTATTGTAATTGTGGAGAAAAAAAACTTGAAAAAAAAATAAAAAAAATAAAAATAAAAAAGTGCCCATGCCACTGGAGGATTGGCAGCATAATTATGTGTTTCTTATCCTGTATTGGCAGATCTAGAGGATCACAAATTCTAAATAAATTTATAAAATGAATTTTTAATTTGTTTCACTGAAAGAGTACAAATTTAATATGTTGCCAACAACAATTTACCCTTTGAAATAAAACGGAATCATATCATATATGTTGCGTAACTCGCCATGTGTCATCGAGGATTTAAACAAGGTCTTACTAAAAAATACAAGTAACCCAAATTATCTCACAATGTTATATTTTTGAAATGATAGCAGGTAATTACATGAATTCTAAATGATTTATACATTTTAAAGCTATTTAACTTGTATTTCTAAAAAAAAAATTCAAGTTGGTAAGTATGGATTACATTTAGACAGGTTATATATCACAACCAGTAGGTGTTACCGTGTTACCGTGTCACCTTCATTAGATAAATATAGCATACGTACACCTTTCTCTGATTAAAATTGTTAAATATTATATAATGCAGGCTTATAATAACTTTGAAGTTAAATGCAGAAGTTCCTTTACCTTGGCGTGTTGACCTTCGTGGCCCACCAAACATAGATTCTGGCTCCTCATACTCGTCCTGTAGTCCTGACAGGTTGATCTGTTTCTCCTTACCAACTGTTAAACATTACAAAGACAAGTTATTATAAAATAACAGTAGATATCTTTTTATTGAATATACAGTGTACAACAAGGAGAGTTTTATGATTAAGAAACTTCATAAAAAAAACACAAAAAAAACCCCCTATTTCCGTAATAATGACCAAGAATGTGATTTTGTCTCACTACAGCAGAGACTAATAGAATATCTCGCCCCCTTGTGAGTGAGATAGGGGAATCTCAACCCGAGGGAGGAGATTTATTCAGTCGCCAAACACTTGGCACAGCCTCGTGTTTGGCAGCTTAAGAATCATTCCCCGAGGGTTGAGATTCCCCTATCTCACCCCCAAGGGGGTGATTGATTCTTTTTCTCTTACCATGTTCTCCTATTATGTATCATATACATATTGTAATGTTAACGTTACAGGTTAAATTCAGGGTTGACGTGACGTTGATGGATTGTTGACGTGACGTAATTGTATTGTTTAAGTGACGTCATACTATTGTTATGAATATGGGAATCCCCCCGTCTCAACCTTAGGGTGAGACAAGGAAATCTCACACCGGTAAAAGTGCGGATACACCTGTCCAGGGGAAGAGAAACTGGATATCTCACACCACCCAGGGGTGAGACAAGAAAATCTCACACCGGTAAAAGTGCGGATACACCTGTCCAGGGGAAGAGAAACTGGATATCTCACACCACCCAGGGGTGAGACAAGAAAATCTCACACCGGTAAAAGTGCGGATACACCTGTCCAGTGTAAGAGAAACTGGATATTTCACACCACCCAGGGGTGAGACAAGTAAATCTCACACCGATAAAAGTGCGGATACACCTGTCTAGGGTAAGAGAAACTGGATATCTCACACCACCCAGGGGGGAGACAAGGAAATCTCACACCGGTAAAAGTGCGGATACACCTGTCCAGGGGAAGAGAAACTGGATATCTCACACCACCCAGGGGTGAGACAAGAAAATCTCACACCGGTAAAAGTGCGGATACACCTGTCCAGGGGAAGAGAAACTGGATATCTCACACCACCCAGGGGGGAGACAAGGAAATCTCACACCGGTAAAAGTGCGGATACACCTGTCCAGGGGAAGAGAAACTGGATATCTCACACCACCCAGGGGTGAGACAAGGAAATCTCACACCGGTAAAAGTGCGGATACACCTGTCCAGGGTAAGAGAATCAACCATCCAGGCTGAATCATACACAGAAGGACAGTAACCAAGGGGACAAACACTCATTGAAGTTTCCTGAACCTAACAAAATGGTTTCCCATAATCCATTGACCGACAACGCTAGATGCGAAAGCATATAAAAATATAAGATCTGCTGACTAATAAAATGAGAGGCAGCAACACACTTCGTCACCACCACTCGTCTAGAGCTTCTGAAGAGATAGAGGTCATCGACCTAACAGCAGACAGATTCAGGTAGATATGCTCTGTTGCAATCCAGAGGGTCTGTCTCATCTAAAATGTCAGCTGAACCAGCTAGCAAAACAAAGGGAAATCAAGGCAAGGAAGCCACTTCAAGCTGAATCTATGCAGGCTCTCTTAAAACAAGAATTTCAAGTCGCGAAATGTTCAACTGCCTGGCAAAGAGGAGGTTGTAGCGAAACTGACATTTTGACACACCTAGCCTTTTGGAGTGAGTAGCACTGAGGACAGAATGAGGGGACATATTACCTGAAGGGCAGTAAAGCTATATTAGGTCCAGTGACGCCTGACAAGAGGGAGACTAAGCCCAATGGTTCCATCGACGGAATGCACTGGAGCCAAAATCAAGCCTTTGGAAACAGGCTGGTCCCATTGGTTGGAATTGACCAATGATTTTAATCTTTTGACTAAGCGTAATGTTTCTCATATGCCCCGCAAAGGTGTTTTACATCTTGGTGTCATTGCACTGCATCATGCCTTAATCAATTATGCCTTAACATATATAGATTACCATGATTCTGAGTTAAAAATTTAACTTTTTACAACAGCATGCAAAACAACTTCTATAAAATCATAGTAGGCCTAGATGGTAGCATGCAGTGCATAGGTCTTAGAGTGGGAGGAAACTGGAGTTTACGGGGGATAAAAAACCTGTGGTTTGGCAGATGACCCAATACCTTTCATATCCCATCAGAGAATCGAACCCTGGTCGTCTTGTTGAAAGGCGAGTGCGCTATCCACTGCGCCACACAACCAACCTTTCCGAAGAGTGATTCTGAGTTCCACTGAGCTACGTAGTATATGTAATATATGACTATGACCAGACTGCTAATCAATTGATGGCTTACCGAAGTTTTGTTCGTCCCAGCTGTATGACATGTTTCCTTTTATTTTTTCCCCTTTCTGCCTCAGATCCAATCTGGTTTTCCTCAGAGGGGCATCTATCCCCATCACGCCCTGTCGTAAATTCCGTTTCGACCAGTCTCTTGTCTTGTGCTGAAAAATTATCCGCAAAATGTCATATATAACAGCTCCCATTCCAGGCTCACAGTTCTGTGGTAAAGTCATAGGATCATGATGTTAAGGTTTTCACAAGAACGAAAATTAACAACGGTAAGGTCTATGGGGAACTACCATTGGCATCACAAGCTCCACTTAGATTTTCAAAATGAAATAAAATATAAGGTGTAGATATGGAAAACTTAAAATCAGAAATAATCAGTTTGTAAAGTCATTTGATCATAATGTTAAGGTTTTCACAAGAACGAAAATTAACAACGGTAAGGTCTATGGGGAACTACCATTGTCATCACCAGCTCCACTTAGATTTTCAAAATGAAATAAATTATAAGGTGTAGATATGGAAAACTTAAAATCAGATATAATCAGTTTGTAAAGTCATTTGATAGCAAATGTGACATCATTGTCAGTATTCATTTACAAATTTGCTCCTAGTATTTTCATCAAACAGTAATTATAAAATACTAACATCACTGAGGGGAACACATTAAATCCATGACATGACAGAAGAGATTTTATTAATGATTTAATAAGAAAAACAAAAAGTGAATTTTCTTAAATTATCCATGATCCTAAAGAATGTTATATGGGGAGATTTTTAAGCAATCTTATGGCAAAATACAGTATTAGGCAGAAGATTAAAGTTGACTTTGGATTAATCCTTTAACATAAATTATCTGGCATAGAAAATTTCAAATGTGATTATTACTAAGTATATCACATAATTACAACATGCTACCTACTACCCAACTGTACAATGGTACAAAGCCACTGTATGTTTAACTTTCACATAATCACAACATGCTACCTACCACCTAGCTGTACAATGGTACAGAACCACTGTAGGTTTAACTTTCACATAATTCCAACATG
Source organism: Mizuhopecten yessoensis (assembly GCF_002113885.1). Taxonomy (NCBI): domain Eukaryota; kingdom Metazoa; phylum Mollusca; class Bivalvia; order Pectinida; family Pectinidae; genus Mizuhopecten; species Mizuhopecten yessoensis. The sequence continues at coordinate 1,019,123 of NW_018408849.1, read as the reverse complement.
CTACCTACCCCCCAGCTGTACAATGGTACGAAGCCACTGTATGTTTAACTTTAACATAATTACAACATGCTATCTACCACCCAGCTATAAAATGGTACAGAACCACTGTAGGTTTAACTTTCACATAATTCCAACATGCTACCTACCCCCCAGCTGTACAATGGTACGAAGCCACTGTATGTTTAACTTTCACATAATTACAACATGCTACCTACTACCCAGCTGTACAATGGTACAAAGTCACTGTATGTTTAACTTTCACATAATTACAACATGCTACCTACCACCCAGCTATAAAATGGTACAGAACCACTGTATGTTTAACTTTCACATAATTACAACATGCTACCTACCACCCAGCTGTACAATGGTACAGAGCCACTGAATGTTTAACTTACTCTGATCTCTGCCTCTTTCCTTCTTTTCTCCTCCTCAACTTTATCCTCTTTCTGAAGCACTGTCATCTCAGCCAGCATCTGCTGAACCTGGTTCTTTACTGTAAGTGACAAAAAGTGATTTTGTCATGAGATTTTTTTAATTTTTTTTCAGAGAACTGCAAAAACAAACCAAAATTATATGAGAATTGTTTGGGAAGCCATTTTGTTTCTGTCAGTGTGATGTTTGATATTCCACTACACACACAAATCACAACCTTGACAATGGTTGTGACTTAATCGCTAAAATAAGAATTATTCTTTTCATAGACCTTGCAAACACAACAATTTAACAACCAATAAATAACAGTTAGCCTTATCATTCATTGATTGTTAAAAGATTAAATCATTCACCCCTGAAATTTCATAATGAACTATTCCAACCTTTGATTTTGAAGAGTTAAAATGTGTCTTCAGGGTTGAATGAGTTCAACTTTTCTTTTTACAACAGAAAAAATGCTAAAACTTACTTCCCCATAGTAAAGGTAAAACTGATATTTACTGATTCCAATTTTAGCCAATCAGAGTGTAGGTGTGCATTCAATTAATTCAAATCAGTGGAAATGATTGAAAATGGTGTTTCAAGCAAAATTTTTCAAAAATTTCAGATATGATTTATAAGATAAACTGACCACTTGGATCCTTCAGCCGTCCTAGGGCGGTGACGTTGATGACCAGTAACCAACAAGGCGTAGCAGTGAGTTCTCTCTCGTCCTTTACAAAACTGATACCCACAATGCTTTGGTGCTGCAGAAGGCTTATGTGTTCGTCATAGCAACCCTGTTTCAGCTTAATAGCCATCTGACTCCGGAGTTCATCCATGTCAAAAATCTTCAAATACATTACATCCAATCTCATGATATAATTCTGAAACTTTTGCAGTTTCAAAAGAGTTCAAACTTTGGGCTGCATTATTTCAGAACAATGAAATTGCATTTGTTTGCATTTTAACTATACTGTAAGTAAGATACAGATATGGATGGGCTTATTACCAGGCATGGTATTATTGCTGGATAAAACTGTGCATGTAATGATAACACTCAAGCATATCTCAGTTAATGCCAATAAATACATCCTAAAGGCCATATCCGACATCCATGGGACAGACAATATTAGTCAGTTTAACCTGTATAATCTGACACCATATGAGACAACCACTATAAGTCAGTTTAATCTGTCTAATCTGACACCATTTGAGACAGACAATATCAGTCAGTTTAACCTGTCTAATCTGACACCATTTGAGACAGACAATATCAGTCAGTATAACCTGTCTTATCTGACACCATTTGAGACAGACAATATCAGTCAGTTTAACCTGTCTAATCTGACACCATTTGAGACAGACAATATCAGTCAGTTTAACTTGTCTAATCTGACACCATTTGAGACAGACAATAATAGTCAGTTAAACCTGTCTAATCTGACACCATTTGAGACAGACAATACAAGTCAGTTTAACCTGTCTAATCTGACATCATTCGAGACAGACAATATCAGTCTAATAAGACAGTATGTCAGTATACACGGGTCACATTAGAAATGACAATACAGTTACTGTTGTAAATGTTGGATAAGACAGGATGTCAGTATACACGGGTCACATTAGAAATGACAATACAGTTACTGTTGTAAATGTTGGATAAGACAGGATGTCAGTATACACGGGTCACATTAGAAATGACAATACAGTTACTGTTGTAAATGTTGGATAAGACAGGATGTCAGTATACACGGGTCACATTAGAAATGACAATACAGTTACTGTTGTAAATGTTGGATAAGACAGGATGTCAGTATACACGGGTCACATTAGAAATGACAATACAGTTACTGTTGTAAATGTTGGATAAGACAGGATGTCAGTATACACGGGTCACATTAGAAATGACAATACAGTTACTGTTGTAAATGTTGGATAAGACAGGATGTCAGTATACACGGGTCACATTAGAAATGACAATACAGTTACTGTTGTAAATGTTGGATAAGACAGGATGTCAGTATACACGGGTCACATTAGAAATGACAATACAGTTACTGTTGTAAATGTTGGATAAGACAGGATGTCAGTATACACGGGTCACATTAGAAATGACAATACAGTTACTGTTGTAAATGTTGGATAAGACAGGATGTCAGTATACACGGGTCACATTAGAAATGACAATACAGTTACTGTTGTAAATGTTGGATAAGACAGGATGTCAGTATACACGGGTCACATTAGAAATGACAATACAGTTACTGTTGTAAATGTTGGATAAGACAGGATGTCAGTATACACGGGTCACATTAGAAATGACAATACAGTTACTGTTGTAAATGTTGGATAAGACAGGATGTCAGTATACACGGGTCACATTAGAAATGACAATACAGTTACTGTTGTAAATGTTGGATAAGACAGGATGTCAGTATACACGGGTCACATTAGAAATGACAATACAGTTACTGTTGTAAATGTTGGATAAGACAGGATGTCAGTATACACGGGTCACATTAGAAATGACAATACAGTTACTGTTGTAAATGTTGGATAAGACAGGATGTCAGTATACACGGGTCACATTAGAAATGACAATACAGTTACTGTTGTAAATGTTGGATAAGACAGGATGTCAGTATACACGGGTCACATTAGAAATGACAATACAGTTACTGTTGTAAATGTTGGATAAGACAGGATGTCAGTATACACGGGTCACATTAGAAATGACAATACAGTTACTGTTGTAAATGTTGGATAAGACAGGATGTCAGTATACACGGGTCACATTAGAAATGACAATACAGTTACTGTTGTAAATGTTGGATAAGACAGGATGTCAGTATACACGGGTCACATTAGAAATGACAATACAGTTACTGTTGTAAATGTTGGATAAGACAGGATGTCAGTATACACGGGTCACATTAGAAATGACAATACAGTTACTGTTGTAAATGTTGGATAAGACAGGATGTCAGTATACACGGGTCACATTAGAAATGACAATACAGTTACTGTTGTAAATGTTGGATAAGACAGGATGTCAGTATACACGGGTCACATTAGAAATGACAATACAGTTACTGTTGTAAATGTTGGATAAGACAGGATGTCAGTATACACAGGTCACATTAGAAATGACAATACAGTTACTGTTGTAAATGTTGGATAAGACAGGATGTCAGTATACACGGGTCACATTAGAAATGACAATACAGTTACTGTTGTAAATGTTGGATAAGACAGGATGTCAGTATACACGGGTCACATTAGAAATGACAATACAGTTACTGTTGTAAATGTTGGATAAGACAGGATGTCAGTATACACGGGTCACATTAGAAATGACAATACAGTTACTGTTGTAAATGTTGGATAAGACAGGATGTCAGTATACACGGGTCACATTAGAAATGACAATACAGTTACTGTTGTAAATGTTGGATAAGACAGGATGTCAGTATACACGGGTCACATTAGAAATGACAATACAGTTACTGTTGTAAATGTTGGATAAGACAGGATGTCAGTATACACGGGTCACATTAGAAATGACAATACAGTTACTGTTGTAAATGTTGGATAAGACAGGATGTCAGTATACACGGGTCACATTAGAAATGACAATACAGTTACTGTTGTAAATGTTGGATAAGACAGGATGTCAGTATACACGGGTCACATTAGAAATGACAATACAGTTACTGTTGTAAATGTTGGATAAGACAGGATGTCAGTATACACGGGTCACATTAGAAATGACAATACAGTTACTGTTGTAAATGTTGGATAAGACAGGATGTCAGTATACACGGGTCACATTAGAAATGACAATACAGTTACTGTTGTAAATGTTGGATAAGACAGGATGTCAGTATACACGGGTCACATTAGAAATGACAATACAGTTACTGTTGTAAATGTTGGATAAGACAGGATGTCAGTATACACGGGTCACATTAGAAATGACAATACAGTTACTGTTGTAAATGTTGGATAAGACAGGATGTCAGTATACACGGGTCACATTAGAAATGACAATACAGTTACTGTTGTAAATGTTGGATTATACAGTATGATTAATGGTGTTAATTGTTACCTTGACCGCTTCACCAAGAGGTAAATGACCATTGTGTTTCAGGACATCTTCGGAAAAGCAGTGATTAGCGGGATCATACCAATCCTTGACCACAATGTCATTTTTATCAATTTTGGTTGCAAAGATACTGCCGTCATCATCTCTCTTCAACTTCAAACCCTGTAATACGAAAACAGTCATGGTCTTTATCTTACCGTAACAGCGATCCTGCATTTTAAGGCAACCATCATTTTTGTCTTTTCGCTAACTCAAGCCGGCAATAAAAGTAACCATCATGTCAAGGCCATCATCTCGGCTTAACGATATAAAACAAGGCAAAATACCACAAGCACCGGCCATTGGGGCATTTATCATATTCAGACTTAACAATTTAATGCAAAAAAAATGTTTGTTTCAGGTAACATGCCTGAATAAATAAGGTAGGATAGTAGGCAAGTAATTTTATTTTAATATTAATTTTTGATTTTCGTAAATTAATATTATGCTTTATTTCAAATTTTACAGTGCATTTCCACACATTACTATGGCTATTAATTTGTCAAGAATAAGGTCAGACTCCCAGAACTGGAAGAAAGTACTTTTTAATGAGTGGCTGTGAACTTTACAAGTAGGTGATAAAATATCTAGGGTCAGCAGTAAAATGTAGGATAGATCGGGATACCTGAAACACACATTATTTGTTTTTTGACCTAATAACAAAACATACGTCCCAAGGTATTAAAGTTTAGCAAGTGTGGTGAAGTAGTAATGGGATGTAAAACATGCTTGCCAACTTTTTGAAATTTCCATGGGGGAGATAATGTGTGTTCAGAATTAAAAGCACAAATAAAATAAATTGTGTGTATGTTAAAGTCCCACTTCTTGACCTTGCCAAGTTGCTAATGTGTGATCCAAATTTCAGGACCGAAATAACTTACACCCTAGGTAAAAATAATACCATGAAAGAGCATCTTTTGAGCTGTTCTTTCAGATGACATCATCAGATCTTAGAAAAAAGGAATAATTTAGCGAATTAATTGGTTGAAAATGCTCAGTTTTGGGGTAAAAAATTGGGGGTCTCCCTGCAAAATAGGGAGAGTTGGCAAGTATGGTAAAATTCACTAAATGCAGCATTTCAGGAAAAGTGTGAATGGATGGATGAACAGACAGGCAAGAATACAGGTAAACCCTTGTCACTCGAGATAAATTAGCAACTTCTTTATAACATGTCCTTTCAGTAAGACGTAGATTACTGTGTTTACCTTGCCGATGTAGCTCCTATACTCCTCTGTAACAGAGTCTCGCCCCGGGTTTCTGAACACACCCAGTCCAATCCTAGATAAATGAAATAAAAAGCTGTTCAGTTAGTATTTCTTTTAACAATGGTATTAAAGAAAAAATCACCTAATCAATTCAGAAGCAATGCCATGACTATTTATTTTTGTATTCAACGAATCTGACGCCCTTGTTTTAATTTTAAAGCCCAATCCTAATTATATTGGGTCTAATTAGGAGAGCAGTGAGTGTCTGCACTTTGTTCACATTCTAGGGTATAAATTGTATGTATCCTCTGATATGTCACCCATTCTAGGGTATAAATTGTATGTATTATCTGATATGTCACCCATTCTAGGGTATACATTGTATGTATCCTCTGATATGTCACCCATTCTAGGGTATACATTGTATGTATCCTCTGATATGTCACCCATTCTAGGGTATAAATTGTTTGTATCCTCTGATATGTCATCCATTCTAGGGTATAAATTGTTTGTATCCTCTGATATGTCATCCATTCTAGGGTATAAATTGTATGTATCCTCTGATATGTCACCCATTCTAGGGTATAAATTTCATGTATCCTCTGATATGTCACCCATTCTAGGGTATAAATTGTTTGTATCCTCTGATATGTCACCCATTCTAGGGTATACATTGTATGTATTATCTGATATGTCACCCATTCTAGGGTATAAATTGTTTGTATCCTCTGATATGTCACCCATTCTAGGGTATAAATTGTATGTATCCTCTGATATGTCACTCATTCTGGGGTATACATTGTATGTATCCTCTGATATGTCACCCATTCTAGGGTATAAATTGTATGTATCCTCTGATATGTCACCAGTTAAGAAACTTAAAACGGAAAGTCACATACATCAACTACTTCAGCAATGTATGCCTCGTATATCTTCCACATGAAAAAATATCACAAAACTCATAAAAAAAGCACCAGACTTAAAAATAATTATGAAAGCACACAGCTACCTGCGTTGCAGACAATGTGTACAAAGTTTCATAAATATTGGTTAAAAACCTTAGTAGAACTTACTTAGTACAAAATTTGTGAACACAAATAAGAGAAGGGGCATATAACTCCCATGGAAAAGGCAAAATTAAAAATAAATCCCAAGAACAAAACTGTCTAAGGTATTGACGTTCTAGACAAGTGTCATAAAGATCAGTGTGGAAGGTGTTAGTCAGCAGGGACATCACTCCAGACAAATTCAACGAAATCAGAAATAAATTTCAAACACAGAACTACCTGTAATGAGGTATTAATCATATGTACCAGGTTTCGTACATTTGTTTTAGAAGGTAAATGGTGATTTGTTTGACAAACTCTAGACAGATGGACGAATCAGATAGCCTTACTTCTTTGGAGGGGGATGGATCAGATAGCCTTACTTCTTTGGAGGGTGACGGATCAGATAGCCTTACTTCTTTGGAGGGTGACGGATCAGATAGCCTTACTTCTTTGGAGGGTGACGGATCAGATAGCCTTACTTCTTTGGAGGGTGACGGATCAGATAGCCTTACTTCTTTGGAGGGTGACGGATCAGATAGCCTTACTTCTTTGGAGGGGTACGGATCAGATAGCCTTATTTCTTTGGAGGGGGACGGATCAGATAGCCTTATTTCTTTGGAGGGGGACGGATCAGATAGCCTTCCTTCTTTGGAGGGGGATGGATCAGATAGCCTTACTTCTTTGGAGGGGGTCGGATCAGATAGCCTTACTTCTTTGGAGGGGGTCGGATCAGATAGCCTTACGTCTTTGGAGGGGGACGGATCAGATAGCCTTACTTATTTGGAGGAGGACGGATCAGATAGCCTTCCTTCTTTGGAGGGGGATGGATCAGATAGCCTTACTTCTTTGGAGGGTGACGGATCAGATAGCCTTACTTCTTTGGAGGGTGACGGATCAGATAGCCTTACTTCTTTGGAGGGTGACGGATCAGATAGCCTTACTTCTTTGGAGGGTGACGGATCAGATAGCCTTACTTCTTTGGAGGGTGACGGATCAGATAGCCTTACTTCTTTGGAGGGGGACGGCTCAGATAGCCTTACTTCTTTGGAGGGGGTCGGATCAGATAGCCTTACGTCTTTGGAGGGGGACGGATCAGATAGCCTTCCTTCTTTGGAGGGGGATGGATCAGATAGCCTTACTTCTTTGGAGGGTGACGGATCAGATAGCCTTACTTCTTTGGAGGGGGAAGGATCAGATAGCCTTACTTCTTTGGAGGGTGACGGATCAGATAGCCTTACTTCTTTGGAGGGGTACGGATCAGATAGCCTTATTTCTTGGGAGGGGGACGGATCAGATAGCCTTGCTTCTGTGGAGGGGGACGGATCAGATAGCCTTACTTATTTGGAGGAGGACGGATCAGATAGCCTTCCTTCTTTGGAGGGGGATGGATCAGATAGCCTTACTTCTTTGGAGGGTGACGGATCAGATAGCCTTACTTCTTTGGAGGGGTACGGATCAGATAGCCTTATTTCTTTGGAGGGGGACGGATCAGATAGCCTTACTTCTTTGGAGGGGGTATACTAAGTGATATAAGCTGTGGGTTCTAGTTTCCTACTAAGAGTACTGTGACTTAAATATCTAAATAGTAAAATTATTGAACTTATTTTTCATAATTACAGTCTTATTTAAATATACTGGAGTTAGAGTATCTCACAAACTATCTCTACCAAACAAAGAACCTGTCACCTTCGTCAAAGGATAAACCTACCGCTCTCCATCAAACTCCTCATAGGACATGTCGATGTTGACCTCTCGGTCAAGTATGTAGAATTTGGCCACTGGACGGTCGTACTCCATGTACAGAATCTTACACCAGATATCTGGGTCAAGCTCCCCCCACTTCTGTAATAACTGGTTCAGGTGGTTCTGCAAAAAAAGGTCAAGGTCGATGAAATATAATTTACAGGTCAAGCACATGGGAAAGATATATCATGAAGGTCAAGACCCCTTTACTATTGATGTTGCTGTTTCACATGGTTCAATGAATAAAGGTCAAGGTCAATTCAATACAACTAACAGGACATGGAAAAGTTAGATAAAGTTTAAAGTCCCCGTTAATTCTGATATAGCTGGTTTAGGTGGTTTTAGAAATATAGGTCAAGCTAAAGGTCAATACAATAAGAAGGACAAAAATCCAGGTTAAAATATATGCAAGTTAAGGTCACCTTTCTACAGTTATTGGTTCAACAAGGTCGAGGTCCATATAACACAAATAACAGGTCAAGGTCAGAGGAAAGATAAATTTAGGTAAAAGTCCCCCTTTCATCTCATAGGTGGTTCAGGTAGTTCTCAAAATATAGGTCAAGCTAAATAAAATACAATTTACAGGTCAAGGTCAGGGGGAAAATACAGGTAGTGTAAGCGCCCCTCCAAAACATCTGTAGAAGCCTGTTCAGGTGATTCTAAAAACAAAGGTCAAGGTCCGAGTAATATGAAGGTCAGGTTATATATAGTAGAACAAAATCACTGCATCTTCATCAGCATAATTTTTTAAACCTTTTTTTTTTATACAGTAATAATGGTTATGGGGAAGAAATTATAATGCCTTTCCAAGTTGATAATTTACCTGATACACAAATCCTGAACTTTCCTTTTGGGCACGTTGACCTTGAACAAGATCATCTGGAATCCGACGACCTTGAAAATGCTCTTGGTGACTAGGTAGTTGTTTGGAATATGGGCTAAAGTAATCTGGACTGAATACAGAAAGGATAGAGTGTAGATGTATCCTGTTACAAACAACAGAAGTAGATCAACCCCCTGTATAGTCAAGAAAACACAAAACTAAACAGGAAATAGTGCTTTGGTTGTATGCAAGTGAATGCAAGGCATTTTAAGGCAAAGTGAAAGAACTTTATTTCTCAACAACTAATCGCTTTAATGAACAATTAAAACAGTAATTGACAACATCAGAGACTAATGCACAATCTACCACACATAATGCCCTTTTCATCATTGGTCAATAGATTATGCACATATCCCAATAATACATATATACTTAAGCAATTCAGTTCAATAATCCACCCGAATATACTATTGAAGTGTACAATTCTTGTAAACAAAAAACGTCATATGGTCTTTTAAACAAGCATGTACATGTTTGTGATCAATCAACAAATTATAAAAATCTTCTGTAAATCATAAAAATCAATTCCATGTAAACCCAAAATCGTGTACTGTCACATTTGATATGGTAGAATAGATATAATCAAAAGATGTCTGTATAATATTATTATGGAGTATATTATTCAGGTTTAAAAAGAGTCAGAAAAACTATTTAACAAACTCAAGCAAAAATAAATTCCATAAGATGCACATATATTGATAACCGGTATATCTTAAAATAAGTTGAAAACGAATAACTCTAAAACATATAAAACGTAAACATACCTCGGAGAATCATAGTCTTCCTCTATGTGATAATAGCCATGATTGGTTAAGTGGGCAGTGGGTGGAGCCTCATATCTCTCCCTCTGACGTTTCCGGGCTGCCTCCAACTGTATAATAACATGCATGTATTACATTTTTGTTTTATTCTCAAGTTAATTGGGATTCTACCCATTATCTTTTGCTTTTGAACTTGATAATACAGCAAAGTATGTATTTCGAAAGGTGTGTTTTCCCATGATTTTTCCTTATCTTTCATATGTTTCATTGACTAGATCATCATGCACAATGCCTGTAAGCACTAACTGGCTATTTTTCAGATTTAACCTCATCTAGTTGAGTGACATGACGGTCATGAAAGAATTTAGTTATTTACATTTCTTTAAATCTTGTTGGTACACTCTATTATCGACTTTGGAACTTCACTTTGACTAAAGGCGTCAGACCTTCTTCTGAATTTTGATTTTAAACAGGCTGTCAGTACAAAGATGATGCAGTGATATCAAATATGGCAACTTCTTGACACATTAGATTATTTTTTTTACATTTGTGTGATAAATTTTCAAGTAGAAAGCCATTTGAGTTATGGTTGTGTTTAGTAATTTTTTAGGTAGAAAAAGCCATTTGAATCATACTTGTGAAAAGATTCATGTAGCACAACCAAAAAGTGTTTATATGTGACGTTTCGATGACTAGTACTGTATGTGCTGTGTCACCTTCATCAGACAAATGACCAGTGAAGCGTATGAACACAAAGGTGTAAAATATGTGCGAGTTGTCCACATATTGATGATAATTGGCTAAGCTGTAAGCGTATGTACAATTAGTTGTTAAATATGTACCGAAATGACTCGATGACTCGTTTTGTTTGAATGATACTTGTGTGAAGTAATTTTTTATGTAGATAGCCATTTGAATCATACTTGTGTGAAGTAATTTCAAAGGTCGACAGACATCCGAGTCTTACCTGCGTTTGGAAGTTGAGTTTATCATGGTCATTGCTCGACACCAACATGTGAAACACCTTGGAGTTTTCACGTGACAGGAAATCGCCGAAATTGGCCAACATATCTTGGTGTTTGTGAGATTGTTTTCGTTGTGATAGAAACCGTTGCCTAGCAACAAATGTCCGTACTACACTCTGAATTGTCACCAGTTCCTCCATCATCACATCCAGACACAGATTCAGTTTGTCAGTCTGCCAGTACCGAAGAAACACCTGCAAAAGGGAAACAACATTCTAATAGTCAGCTAAAAATTATCCCTTCACCAAATTCTTCCTTAATCAGAAATGTATCTGTTAGAATATTGGCGCTATATTTACAAAAAGTTCTACTAGCTTTTCATATTGAAAAAAAAATAACAATAATGCTTTCAATTTTGAACTTATAGCAAGTTAATGCTGAAAAATCAGGTTGATACCATTTTTATATATGAGAGAAACATACTTCATTAATTGTTTTTAAAAGAAATATGTCACTTCACAAATAAGTTGTATATTCAAATTGCTAATTCTTTTTCTCGCAAAAGTGTGCAAATTGTATTTACTTTTCATATCTGATTATACCTTATATTATTCAATCTAACGTATAAAGCAGCTGACTAGTAAAATACTACGTGTCACAGAAACTGTATCAAGACAATGCCAATGATGGTCACTGGATGGCCAGATAAGAATAGTGAAGACTTAAAAGAGAATTTCTGTGTAAATTTTCTCCATTGTGTTTTTAATCAAGGGAGCTAACTCCTGACCTTCGTATTTCCGAGCTCGCAGTCCAGGATGTCTGTAGCCTGAAGGATGCGCAGACAGGCATTCTTCATGAATGACGGTTCTATGACAGCGGTGGCAGGGAGGCCTATAAATTTGTACCTGGAAATTATACAGATATCAACACCATTATTATGACTTATACAATAATAGTACGTCTACATCAATTCTGACCGCACTTTTAATCCTTTTTTATGAGCACCCTGGGTTCTTATTGCAGCGAATACGGTAATCCATATTATCATCCAAACAGATGGAGTGACAAGCAAGGCTATTATACGTGTCTTGCTGGAGTAGACAACTTCATCCCCTTGTCTTCAGGATCTGAACTTCAGATCTTGTGGTCAGTTCACACACTGCTGGCTGAGCATGCTGACCGCCCCCCTTAAAACCTGTCATTGACAAGGAAACTTACCTGTCCACAAACACATGGTGAGGTAATCGCGTCGGAAAGCCTTGTTTCCGTATCCGAGTGGTTTCCAGGACACCAGTACTCCTGAGCTGGGTCAGGATCAACTTGCCATCAAAGTTGTCGGGACTCTGATTAGCATTGGGCTTCAGGCACCTAAGATATTATATGAATAATCACCAAAAATAAAATAATTCTGTTACATGAAAACAGTAATCTACCCTTATTCGATTAATTTTCTAAGAAAAATGTTTTCCTATTTAGTTTCTGGATTATCACATTTTTAACATAACAAAACAAAAAATGCCTTTAGCTTTAATTAAACATATTTTTTGGTAACCCCAGTACGCATGTCTATAAATAGAGTGCATATAGTTGAGTCAGGTTCACTTACAGTAAGTTTTAGCACACTGGATACCCAAAATGGAACACCTTATCAAATATGTCAGTTTTTGAAAATAAAGGACTGTATTTGAAATATATTTCTTTATTTCAAGTAAGTTTTGGCCCTTTCTGATAAATTCATTTGAACAATGTTTTGTCATGTTTAGAAATTTGTTAGGCAACTTATTTTGCTGCACCATACTTTTTCCTGGATTTTTTATTTTCATTTCATTCTTTTTAATTTCCATTTGAGTTTAAGTGAACAAAATACATGAGGTAGGCATGTAAAATTTGCTCCAATAGAATAGATGCCATTCCGTTGTATCGCAAAATAAAAATGCTGCATCATATATGTATCTATATGAAAAGTGTTCCATTTAGGGTACCATTCCATTTTAGTACCCCTCGATTTTCTCATTAATTGTTATGATAAAAAATTAAGATCTGTTACAAGACCAATTGATGTGAAATTTGTTTACTGTATAGCAGTTACATTTCGCGGGTGTTTTAATTTTGCTATATTCGCACTTTGACTTACATCTGCGGATACTAAACACCAGCGAAATTATCGAAAATGTTAACCACTTTTACGGACCTTATAACAACATGTTGAAAATACTTATAACCCAACGCTGTTATGCAAGCTTAAATAAACTCATATCAGATTATCACCGGACAACTGGACAGTCCATGTAAAAATAACACTTACATTTAAGTGGCCGCAACATATTTATGTGTACACAGTATGTGATTAAATGATTACAGTTTAATCCTACAAAGGTATATACACATTTGATTTTCTTTCGAGTGAAGTCACAGGCGGATGACGACGCTCGGGATCAGTGTTTTCAAACGGTTTACCTGTATTCCGAGGTAAAACCCTTAAATGATGATACTCAAAATACTTCGCATGACACATGGGATTCGGGTGCACAGCGAAATTTGGGAATATGTACTGAATAATTGAAAACGCGAAATATCGATCCTGCGAATTCAAAGCGCTATACAGTAATATGATTTACACCATGAGGCCTGTTTTTCTTCTCTAATTATCATGGAAGCATTCAAACATAGCTTGGTTGTGCAAAGGGACATATTAAATGGAGGCCCCCGATAGAATACTTATAAAGTATGATTAAGTAAAAAACACCTATCTAGTGAGATGCAAGAAAAAACTCAATTAACTGCAACTGACTCAGATTAGTGCAAGGAAGAATACATTTTTCGCTTAAACTTTCAGTCTTGGCCTATTAAAGCTATGTAACTGAGGTGCAAGCTAAAAATCACTATGTTAGAGGTCATAAACTTATTAAGTCAGTCTATAATACATTGGCTACATTGTGTTTGTAACGTAACAAACCTTATGAAATGGGGTTCAGAGGAGGTCAACTTCTCCACTAATTCTGCCAGAGACACCTGAAATGATAAAGATTTGATTCCTAACAAAACATTGAGCTAGTTTCATACGACAGAAATCCTAGGACGCCAGTCTAACAAATCATTACTTCTCACAAATGCAGGTACTCTTTTGTACAGCTGTGCAGATACAGAAACAATCAGAACAACATGTTATTTTGTTCACAGACACAACAAACAAGGTACCGACAATGGCCAGGTCAAATATTCCTAATCTTGTTTTAAAAGCCTACTTTTCTGCAACATTATCATTGTTGTTATTTTAATTTTGTTTGTTCAGAATCTGGAGTTGAAACAGTGGAATCTAGTTATCCTAAATATTTGTAGTTCTAGAATTTTTATTTTACTTTTTCTTATCATTAATATGATCACACTGCATGAGTGCTTCAGAACTTAATTAGTTTTGAGACAGATTTGTTTGTTCATAAGTTCAGTGTCTGAAGTAACAAAGTTACAGTCAGTGAATAAACATGTTCTAAATCTACAGCAAGGAACTCAACTGAGGTACAGGCATCGCGAGACACGCTCAGATAATTTACCCTGAAGTGAGCACTGGTGGTGTTTTTTGGCGGCCCCGTCATTTGCTGTTGTCTCTCTCGACTCGCTCTGTAACGGTAAAAGATATTTTTACAATGCAATGCAGTTGAACAACATCTACCCAATGTAGGGAAATACCAGCAGTATGACAACTGACTCAGTCTTCAGCAATGGTTTTGACAAACATACAAACACAAAATAATTCCTCAATCACACATGTATTCAATACTATGGCAACCATACTTCCACAAATGGCTGCCCAACAGATCAAATTACTTTATGACCGTAATATCAAAGTTTTACTTTCTACACAAACAATGTTGTATTAAACATGTCCCAGCATTTCAAGACCGACTGGTCTCTTTGTCAAGCTATGACTGAGTGAGCAATTTGTATTTTGTATTACCGTGATGTGACAAAGTTGTATGTATTTTTTTAATTCGTACATTGTTTGTGTAGAAAGTAAAACTTTGAAATTACATAGTTACAAACTGATGAATCTTACTGAGGATATCTTATGACCTTACTTGTTATAAGGGTCCAGAACAAGTTACCTTCAGTACAGGGAAATTGAACTTCCCCCTTACAAGCACACTGGAGCTAAAATTCTGTCAAACACTTTAGACCTCAGGGCCAACGGAATGTAGCTGGTCACCCTATACACCACTATGTTCCTATTATTAAGGTAACATATTAGGAGAAATTAAGCTTAGATGACCATTATATTTAGGACAATGACTGACCCTACCACATATACATACTTTTCCTTAAGCCGGCGTCCTACTTGTCGTGACAGACTGTCCCCAGGTCCAAAGGCTTGACGCTGTGGGAGTGACCATTCGGGGGCTGACCAAGAGTGGTCTCCCTTTGTAGAGACACTTCAGGAAGAAAATTTTTAATGAGCATAAAATTAAAACAACATACAGAATTTATTGATAAACTTTTAATTTTTGACTTGTGAAAAAACATTACTTAAATATAGCATGCAACATTTTATCTACGAAATTTCTGCAGCTCTGCTATTTCCCATGAATGGTCATTATAAATGGAAGCTATAGAGTAAAGATTAATGACATTTTCCAACCAGGAAAATAAAATGCTGCATATACTAAGAAACAAAGGTGTATCAATACATACATTGTATAGGTAATAAGTTGTGTCATATATATTCTGATAAAGTAAACATTGAGTTTACAATATGGAAGAATGAAATAATGATTCTTTTACAAATGAAAGCTGACAATAAATATTGTAAAAGTTACCTATTCTGAGTACAAACATTTACTATCCTGTAATGCTGAACAATAGCAGTACATATATGTACATACCATACCTGTATGTATCTTAGCTAATTGAAGAACACTGAACACTTGTACATACACCCGGTATACTTTTCGTGAGTCAGACTTCGACCGAAATCAACTGAAAACTGAACATTTGTACATTTGAAATACCTGTGTTAGAGTCAATCCTGACTCCATCAATTGGACATTGATTCGTTATATTTACTTACTGTGAGTCGAGACGTCCCGAGTCTGTTTCTTGAACACTGAACATTGATACAATATATATACTTACTGTGAGTCGAGACGTCCCGAGTCTGTTTCTTGAACACTGAACATTGATCCAATATATATACTTACTGTGAGTCGAGACGTCCCGAGTCTGTTTCTTGAACACTGACCATTGATACATTATATATACTTACTGCGAGTCAAGACGTCCCGAGTCTGTTTCTTGAACAATGAACATTGATACATTATATATACTTACTGTGAGCCAAGACGTCCCGAGTCTGTTTCTTGTACATTGAACATTGATACATTATATATACTTACTGTGAGTCGAAACATCCCAAGTCTGTTTCTTGTACACTGAACATTGATACATTATATATACTTACTGTGAGCCAAGACGTCCCGAGTCTGTTTCTTGTACATTGAACATTGATACATTATATCTACTTACTGTGAGTCGAGACATCCCAAGTCTGTTTCTTGTACACTGAACATTGATACATTATATATGCTTACTGTGAGTCGAGACGTCCTGAGTCTGTTTCTTGAACACTGAACATTGATACATTATATATACTTACTGTGAGTCGAAACATCCCAAGTCTGTTTCTTGTACACTGAACATTGATACATTATATATACTTACTGCGAGTCAAGACGTCCCGAGTCTGTTTCTTGAACAATGAACATTGATACATTATATATACTTACTGTGAGTCAAGACGTCCCAAGTCTGTTTCTTGTACACTGAACATTGATACATTATATATGATTACTGTGAGTCGAGACGTCCTGAGTCTGTTTCTTGAACACTGAACATTGATACATTATACATACTTACTGTGAGTCAAGACGTCCCGAGTCTGTTTCTTGTACATTGAACATTGATACATTATATATACTTACTGTGAGTCAAGACGTCCCGAGTCTGTTTCTTGTACATTGAACATTGATACATTATATATACTTACTGTGAGTCGAGACATCCCAAGTCTGTTTCTTGTACACTGAACATTGATACATTATATATGCTTACTGTGAGTCGAGACGTCCTGAGTCTGTTTCTTGAACACTGAACACTTTAGCTATCAACATGTTCTGACTGTTCTCCATTAGACTGGTGAAGTTTGGACCCAGCGTTTCTCTGTTCCTTTCCACCACACCCTCCAAGTTATACTTCACCTGGTAATATTTACGTCCATTTAATACAGGACAACATTAGTCTAAGCACATCACACTTTGACAGGCAACATCATGCTAGCATCTGACTACAATAATAACATTTGGTTTTGGTTTGTTTGTTTTACGTCTTATGCAGTAAACAGCTTTGGTCATTTAAGGGCGTGCCAGGTTTTGGTGGTGGAGGAAAGCAGGAGTTCCCGGAGAAAAAACACCGACCTATGGCCAGTACCTGGCGATTGCCTCACGTGGGTCTGGAACCCGCGACCCAGTGGTGGAGGGCTAGTGGTAGCAGAATGTCCGATGCCTCAACCACTTGGCCAACGCACCAATAATCCTAACTTGATGTTATGGCAGTGTTTTATACCTAGTTACAAATATCAGTGAAAAAACTATTTTATCTGTAAACTAACTGGGGTGTCAACAAACAGATCTACTTTTGTGACTTTGCATGCTGTTGTTAATTAATTATCAATTCTAGAAAATTTTGATAATTAACTTTTTTGAACTTTGGCCAGATCCACTTTGATTCTCCATGAGGGAGAAACCTTACAATAAGTTTAGGGACTCAGATAGGGCAACATAGTAACTTTTAGGCATCAGAAAGCACAAAATTTAACTGCAAAGCACCAAAACTTGACTGGCCAAAATTTAACCATCCAATTTTCCACCAAAAACTCCAAATTCCAGCAATGCAAATATGTCCCAAAATATGATAGTTGATATTAATAAGCGAAGTCAACAAATATAACATAATTGTACCAACCTGGCCTGCGAAGTGTGTCACAGTGAAAACAGGTTCTCTGGCCTTAGACTTCTTGTAGTGAGAATGTTTCCCTAAAAAATGGTCAACCTTGTCTACATATGACTGGTCAGTGGACGTCTGTAGCCGACACTCGTCCTCAAGTATCGAAAATATTCCCTCGGGTCTCTGAAAAAATTAATATGTTCTTATAGATGATTAAAGTTGTCTAATAACACATCCGGCCCGAGGATAATGATCCAGTCATAACTCTATTTTTATTTATTTATTAAGCAATTAAAGTATCTCTTTTTGATTTAATTAGTTGAAATTTTATGAAATAATGCATAATTACAATGTATGTAGATATGTAACATTTTTATAGGGTACTGTAAAAACAGGCACCAATATTAACTAAGTCTCGGTTTATTTGTAATCCAGAGAGAAGTATTTTTACATTAATTCTAATAAAATAAACGTAGCAAAATGTCAGATATGAAAGCATGTCTGAACAAAAGACGCTTCAAATCCTGTTAACATATGCAGCTAAAATGTAATGTATGCCTTTCAGATGAAACTCTTATAAATTCTCTTGTTCCAAATGATGATACACATATTTTCAGGTTATAATATGTCAAACCATTCTTCAGAAGTAGTTTTCTTAATAAAAATATGTTTCACCTATTGAGCCAACCCATACCTCTGTCTCCATTGGGCTGATCACCTTTATCATTCAATAAAATGTAACGTGCCTAGGTATGCTACATTAATTGTTACCATATATTAACGTCATCTATCTAATCTATCAAGTCATCCAATAGAACCCTTTTTTTAATTCTATATTTTGGCACAATCCCTCTGTCACAATTAAAGTAAGATGCAAAATTTCAATTTCCCTTTTTATAGGGATGTTACCTTCTAAACTCACTCTTAACAAGCTTAACCATATTTCCCCATGTTATCCAGTAGGTCCTTTTCATTAATTGACCAATAATTCCCTAAACCTGAATTCCAATTTACTCAGGAGAAAATTTCTCGGCTGAGAAATCAGGGCAGTAATATTTTTCTCATATGGTCTAACCTGTTCTCATGAGAAAAAAATCAACTTGCAGACAAATGTAATGAGAGACTACTTAGATTCTCATGAGAATATCATGAGATTTGGTTGGAAAATTCTGTACGGATTCAGCAAAATTGAAATATAATTTTGATGTCTATCTTCACATTGTATATTTACAAAGTAGAAGTTTTAGTTCTTTGAACAGTCAATAAAATCACAAACTTTTGAATAAACATAACTTCAAACAAAACCGTACAAACCTACCCGCAACAACAGGTCCACGACATCTCGGTTGTTTTCAAACTTGACCTTTGGACTTTTGATACCTTCCCCCTGGTATTCACGCAACTCCCATGCAAAGATGTATTCATTGAAGAAGTTCTGAAGCTGTTCGTTGGCAGTGTTGATACACAATTGCTCCAAGCTATTGACGGGAAAATTCTCGAAACCTGCCATATCTAAAATGCCAATTGTCCGCGGTGATCGGTTATTCCTGTGGGAATATAAACAAAATCATTTGAATTTTGATACAAACTATTTCTATAGAATCAAGATTTGTTCTGGAAACTCAGATGAATGGATGCATGCATAAGATAAATACTAAATATGGTTGTAAATTTTCAAGACATTTCTCAAAAACAAATTGAATTTTGAAAACTTGTGTTAACAAACAGTTAACTTGACATGACTTTCAACAATTTGGACAAGATTCATTCTGTGCTCACCTGCTGTCCACCGATGGGTCAAGCTCGATATTGATCTGGGCCACGATCCAACTGAACAAACGACTGTACAGGACCTTTGCCAGGGCGTCCCGCCCATCACACGCCTGACCCACTGTCTTCATGGTCACGATTCTCTCCCCTATAAACAAGCAACAAGGGTCAACCAGTGCAATTAATTCATAACTTTGACTGTTTCATTCCTTACTTTAAATTGTGGGACACCAATTAAAATTTGTTGCCATATATCTAAATGTGCATGTCACCTTAAATGATACCACATTATAAAGATGACATAATTTTTTTACATGTACATTTAGGGGTTTGCTAAACAACGTTATAGTCCTACAGAAAAGAGGACGGGGTCTAATATCAAGGATTTTCACAATATGAAATAATAACCAAACTTACCTCTTACTTAATTTTTTTCTGAAGGCTTTTTTATGTTTTTACTAAAATTTTCCAAATATGAAAACATGAAACTACATAAAAAACCAAATGACATGTAGATAGCATTGTAATTTCTACTTAATAAAGCGCCAGGAAAATATACCACAAACAATTGCCTCTATGACAGTAATACAGCGCTTACAGCATGTTTGAGACTAAAACAGAAATGTCCTGCAAAGAAAAATGCATTACCAGTACTTACCACGTACAAACGCCCTGTTTGAGAGTAACACATTACTTACCACGTACAAACGCCCTGTTTGAGAGTAACACAGTACTTACAACGTACAAACGCCCTGTTTGAGAGTAACACATTAATTACCACGTACAAACGCCCTGTTTGAGAGTAACACAGTACTTACCACGTACAAACGCCCTGTTTGAGAGTAAGACCGTAGCTAAATCCTCCGGCTGTAGTGACAGAAGAGTGGACGCTACAACAAAATAGACTACTTTACTTTGCTCCAACATTTTAATTAAATTTTATCACCATTAAATATATATAAACAAGGGTTAAAGAGGTTTTCTTAATTGCTCAACAATTTACTTAAGAAGACTAATAATTATAGAGAGAAATTAATTGATACAATGGCCCCATGAACCACACAATTGCTGCAAGCATGCATTTTTTTCTTATTCTACAATGAGGGCAAATTTATCATGACTGTGAATGTAATCATTATACAGCGCATATGCCATATATGGAAATACCACATGCTGGGGAAAATTTAGCCCTTTCATCACTGTGGACCATAAAGAACTCATCCAGATTAATGGATGGTAGGGTTTCCTAAAGTTAACACTAGGTGAAATGGGTTTAAACAGTACGATGAAGGGCGAATATTCAACTGGGCAAAATTTTCTACAATATATTCAAGGAATACAATAATATACACTTATAAAGATATTGGGATAGTCTACTGCATTTCAATCTGATAACCAATAATCTTATTGTGCAAACACTTAGTCTCATGTTTTGGGGATGGATTATATACGGTAGGTACAAGACTATGGGAGGATTTAGGGGATGTTCGCATAATATCAATAGTTTTTGAAAAGGGGGATGGGTGCTTATAATGGCTAATACGGTACATGTAAATATCATACATACTGAAGTCAATTTCGTCCTCGTTAACAATGATGACCTGATCAATTTCGGGATCAGCCACGAAGTCGATGTTACACAGATGAAGTATTCCTGCCACTAGGCCGAGTATTAGGTCCACCTCCTGTAAAATAGGTGTAAATAGAACTTCCAGAACAGGTGACTGTTCAATTGTTTATCCTCCTTATTTGAAATGAGTTCCTTAATTCATTTTCAAAAAGACAAGCTTTAGCAGTTTTTTCTGAGCAAAAATTTGAAAACTGACTAATGATAATTAGATTAACATAATGACCATGGTCAGGAGTTCTGAAACTTCTTTCCATGTCAATTGTGACTATTTAACAAAAAGAGGAGGTCCAGAATTCTTCTAAAAAGAGTTATCAATTCAAATGTTTAGTCCAGATCAGTACAGTTTTTTTTATTAGTCACTCCCGTGTAATTGTGGGAAATTTTGAACGATTGAAAACCAAGGACTCTACTGATGGAATTTAGCAGCTGTTGGTGATAATAAGTGCTGATTTGGATAAATAAATAATCCATTTATCAATAAATGTGAGGTAAGTGTTATGTCATAGTAGATTTTTGTTAATGTCAGCACCTCATAACTCTCCGATACCTAACATCTTCATATACATGTAGTAGTGCGCTCTGGCCCCACACCAGACATCTTTCCATCAAAATGTCTTAAGTCTGGTGTCGGGGCCAGAGGAAACTTGGGCTATGGTGTATGTGTGCTATTTCGGATACAAACCTGTGATGAGAATCCTACAATGTTGAATATGTTTCTCAGTTCCTCCATCCTCATTACATATCCTTCATAATCCAATCCGCTCCGGAACACCCGGTTACCATACCCTTCCTCTAAAATCCTGGAAATCAAGCAAGGTTTACGAGTTATTGTACAGAATTGGTTTGTAAAGAATATAATGGTGGCAAGCCTCATTTCACAAAACTTAATTAATTTTAATGATTAATATATCAAAACATTTCATTAGAGACAATGCATTGAAGTAATTACAACTCGAAGCACCTTAAAGATACATTGTACCACTCTAGACCTATAGGGATACTGCTTACATAATATCAAAGTGTAACGTGCGGGCAGTCACCCATCCAAGAACTGACCAAGCTCGACGTTGCTGAATTATAGAGCGGTATACTGCATCACTGGAAAAGCTAGCCTACCTGAGTAAGGCAGTAGTGTCCCCTC
This sequence comes from Mizuhopecten yessoensis, assembly GCF_002113885.1. Lineage (NCBI taxonomy): Eukaryota > Metazoa > Mollusca > Bivalvia > Pectinida > Pectinidae > Mizuhopecten > Mizuhopecten yessoensis. The sequence goes on along the minus strand of NW_018408849.1, from coordinate 996,422 downwards.
ATATTCCTTAGCTGTTACTATCCCCCCCCCCCCTTTAAGAAGTCTCATCCCGAGACTTGGCCTGGGGAATCCCATAGGTCCTCCCTGTGTATCAATGCACCTTCCTTAACCACCAGGAACTGGCCTTACATGATCACACCGTATCCCACCGCTGCCACCAAATGTAACGTGCCAGCAGTCACCCATCCAAATTACTGACCACGCTCGACATAGCTGAACTAGTGAGCGGGTCCCCGGATTATACCACATCACCGGCAAAGCTAGCCTGCCAGTAAGGCAGTATTTCCCCTCATATTCCTTAGCTGTTACAAAAGTAATGTGTCAATAGAGTAAAAGTTGCTAGGCCAGCAGAATGAGATTGAAAATTGGCATCATTTAAGATGATATTTTTGTTCATTTCAAGAGTTTATATTTTTTATAGGGGGATTTTGGAAATCAGACCCTGGAATGAAATTGGGGAAAAAATCACTAACTTAAGGACCATTTTGGGAAATATGTATGATCATTAACTCTGAATATATAACAAGAGGCCCAGGGGCCTTAATAGCTCACCTGGTATTTTATTTTTCAATTTAAAACCTGCTGAGTACCATTCAGGTTTATCAAAGGAGTACAAGTAACAAAGTTGCATCTTCCATTTATAAATATTCAATTCCCTTTGCCCAAAGATTCTCTAAAACAAGTTTGGTTAGGTTAAAATCCCTTCAACGGTACAGAAGGAGAAGGATCTTTAATGTTTTCCTCTATTTCCCCTAATGGGCCCCACTAATCTGCCCCAAAGAAGGGGAATCCACACACCTCAGTTTAAACAAAATTGATTCTTTTCTCCCTAAGCATGCTTCAGACTGCATTTGGTTTAAATCCCTTCACTTGTATAGTAGGAGAAAAAAAATCCTCTATTTCCCCTATTGGGCCCCGCTCCTATGCCGCCAGAAGGCCCACACCCTCCGTTTATACAAACTTGAGTCTCCTTTGTCCAAAGATGCTCTAGGACAAATTTGGTCAAAATCCTTCAATTGGTTGAGGAGAAGATTTTTAAAGATTTACCTATTTTCCCCTATTTGGCCCCGTCCCTCTGCCCCCAGGGGGACCATACCCTCCGTTCATACAAAACTGAGAACCCTTTGGCCAATGATGCTCCAGACCAAATTTGGTCAAAATCCCTTCATCGGTACAAAAGGNCCAGGACTCGAACCCATAACCCTTCGGTCACGAGCCCGGCATCCTACCACTAGACTACTGTGCTTTCTGTGTAACTTGAATGTAAAATTAAGTGTAAATTAGATAGCTAGGCACTTGTTTATTTTCAATATTTTTAAGCACCGTTATATGTTTTTCTTGTTGTAGTTTCATTAAAAATTGATACAAGGCATAGAAACAAGTTAGGGTTGTAGTATTATTATCATAGCTGCATTTAATTGATATACTAGACAAAACCCCAATTATTGAAAGTTCAAAATGTCTATGACATTTTTACTATGAAGTCCTGAAGGAGTCCAAATGGGGCAAAAGTAGTTGACAATTACCAAATAAATTGAAGAATCTACCATTAAGACTTTGTGTTTTTTAAAAGTAAAATATTGCTGAAAACCAACCTGTAAGTTTCCGGATTGTTCAGGTAATATCGCTTCTTTTCATTAACTGACAGTCCCGCAAATAGGCAATAGAAAATGTGGAATGTTCGCTCTCCCGCCATCTTGTTAACAACACGTGACTTTTCCAACATATGTTCTGTGATCTTTGCTAAAATTTAAAAAATAGTTATGATCTTTTGAATTCTTTAACAGTTTTTCCTATCAAGGTATATCCATCTTCATCATTTATTCAGTGAATACAACAACATCTTTGCCTCTGAACTCTTGTAATACACCCAACATCTTTGTCTCTGAACTCTTGTAATACACCCAACATCTTTGCCTCTGAACTCCTGTAATACACCCAAAATCTTTGCCTCTGAACTCTTGTAATACACCCAACATCTTTGTCTCTGAACTCTTGTAATACACCCAACATCTTTGCCTTTAAACTCTTGTAATACATCCAACATCTTTGCCTCTGAACTCTTGTAATACACCCAACATCTTTGCCTCTGAACTTTTTGTAACTTTTATGGATTTTATGAGTGATTGGGAGTTTTGCCTGACTAATGAATCAATCTTGGTTACAACTAGGTGATAAAATGTTCTATAGCCATCAAGGTAGAATCGGTTCGGATACCTGAAACACAAATTACTTTGCCTCATGTGATAAAATAAGATTGGAAAGTTGTTTTCATTTCATAAGAAAAAAAATTATAAGCTGAGACATCATACATTTTTCATATTTGAGCGTTCCAGAAGCTCACTAAAATGAAAAATTCTTCAGATTAATTTCATAAATCTCATATGAAATGGAAATTCATAAAAGATCCTACACACATGTAGCAATGATGACCACTTAATTAACACAAGAGGCATGGACTCATCAGATTCAAACAAAAATGAAATGGAAAAAACTTGTTTTGAGAAAGAAATTGAATTGTCATGGAAGACGATTACCACACAGACATAAAACAGTGATTTATTGAATGATGGTCAATATTTAAAAAAATATATATCGTACCAGGGAAACAGCATATTCTAGTCTTAGTCAATTTGGTTCAACATGTCAGAATGAAGCAATTCAAATTATTAAAAAAAAATCTCGCCATTACAAACTTTTCAATGTTCACAATAGCTGTACCCACCTCCAGCTATATCACCATTAGGGGATAAAATTAGTTCGACCAGCTTTCCGAAGCGACTGGAATTTCTGTTCATCACGGTTTCCGCATTTCCGAAGGCTTCTAGAAGAGGGTTTACCTAATGATGTATGTAAACATATCATTTACAGGTGGAAATAAAAACTCACAAAAAAAAAACGGAACAAAAAACAAAACACAGCTGTCATACATTTATAACACATTAATCCCATGTCTGGAAATAATCCCACCAATATCTATTGTTTTTCAGTAGAAATATCAACAAATGCTATTTCATTGTCCTGTTATAAGTTAATAAATTGAATGGAATTGACAAAGCACATCCCCTACTTTCAGTCAGAGAGTATGTGTCGGCCCACTGGGTGTGTTGCAGGATAAATACGGTACATGCTCGATAATATAGTAACAGGGGTTTGTTTAATTCACTTCCAGCTCCCCAAAAAATAAAGGCAGCTAGGCAAATCATTTTTTAGCAAACCATTAAAGATCACATTTCTGACATTTACTGTGGCTAAATTTTACCACAAAAATTATGACAACCACTTAAATCTAGGGTATAAGTTGAAGGAACAAGAACTGTCTGTCTGTAAGACACAGACGCCCTGCTACTAAACTTAAGAACTTAGCAAGGTCACAGAGGTCAAGGTTAAAGGTTATGTAACCTGCTATATCCCAGACACAAGCAACTTCAGTAGTCCACAACTGACTTAAACGTAAAAACTTAATCAACCCAACGTAAATAGGAACACCTGGGGTAAAACGCCAGCATTTTAGTGGCGGGTTAATGTTTTCAAAATAAAAACAGATTTTGGGGTGTTATTGTATAACAATAATTGCTCTCTCTATATATATACATGTATTTTATACCCTGAAATTTCTAGTTGCAGATTAATTAGCCTTAATTTCAGTCAAAGCACAATCTGAAACTAAATATTTTACCTCAATAATTTTTTGATGGAGATTTGAAAATCCTGAATCATTGGTGAGTCGTACAATCTGAGCGACCAGCATCTTACTGCTTTCTGTTTTACCTGTAAAAATCAATCAATATTATATCCTCATATAAAATCTGCCTAATATTTCTTGCTTATCACACATTTCTGAAAGGGTTCATGCACATGTACCTCCAAAAATAAATATGAAATATTATATTGAAGATTGATCTTATTCTGTTTTTAATGTTAAGGATATATTTCGGTGTTGTAGAAATATAAACAAATTTGACTCGGAACATTGCGTTTTCTACTTACCAGGTAATAACTCAGAAAGGTGAGATTTTACTTAATTTTGTTACTGACACAAATCCATTGAATTATTTGAATTAACCAAAAGCAAGTGTGGATCTTCACACTTTTTTTCGTACAGTAAATTTATTTTGTTTGGGAATTTTATATCATTTCTGCCAGATGGTGTTATACCTGTGTAACAATAAAACCTGTCTAATCCCAACAAATCTGCTAGACAGGACAGGGTATCAAAATAAACAGTTTTTGTTTGGTATTATTTATTCAAAATAAGATGATAGGTGTTTGTCAGATTTGGCAGTGTGTCAGAATACTGACAGGGTTCAAATCAGATAGATTTCACAGTGTAACACCAACATTTTGTAAATTCTATTGCTTGGCAGTTAAATTCTTTAATAAAAGATCAATCAGATTAATCTATAACAAACCTTGGTTTTAACTAATTTAAACAAAACAAGAGTACCGCAGGGCGGAACAATATACGCCCGTCGAACACCATATAGTGTTATATACTTTCTAACATTGAAATAAGATCTGCGTCATTCTAAGAGTGGTTAGCTGATATGCTATAAAAAATGCAGGAGAAAATCTCCGGACAAAAAATAAAATACTGAAATGAACAAAGGGCAATAACTTTTGCAAAACTTGTCGAATCAAAATTCTTTTACGGAAGACATAACTTAATAGCATGATTATAATGTAGACCAAGTTTCAAAGAGATCCGTTAAAAATTGTAGGAGGAGATTGCCGGACAAAAATCAAATACTGAAATAAACAAAGGGCAATAACTTTTGCAAAAATTGTTGAATCAAATTTTGTTTCAAGGAAACACAATAGGATATCATGAATATTTAGCCTTCTAAGTTTCAAAGAAATCCGTCAAAAAATGTAGGTGGAGATCTCCGGAACAAAAAATCATATACTAAAATGAACAAAGGGCAATAACTTTTGCAAAAATTGTTGAATCAAATTTTGTTTCAAGGAAACACAATAAGATATCATGAATATTTAGCCTTCTAAGTTTCAAAGAAATCCGTCAAAAAAATGTAGGTGGAGATCTCCGGAACAAAAAATCATATACTAAAATGAACAAAGGGCAATAACTTTTGGAAACGGCCGAATGGCCGGACAGACGGACAACCCCATACCATAATACTTCCGTCCAATTTGACGGGCGTATAAAAATTGCCCCCAAGGTGGAAATTATGACTTACCCGCTCCCGATTCTCCGCTCACTAAGAGGCACTGATTAGCTCCGATCCGCCGAACATTCTGATGCGCCTTCGTGGCCATGGCGTATATATGTGGGGGTAGATCCTTCAGCTCTTTAAGGTCTTCATAACGTTTCCCAACCTGATCAAAATATAATCAACAAATTGACACAAAATATGTATTAGATATACTTTTAACTGTCTAAAAATTACTCGCAATAAAAATATAGATAAATCACTATACTTCATTACTGTAGATTTTTTTTTGATAGATATGAATAATTACATGAATTTATGAAATAGCCTGATAATTTGAGAATTCCAGTATCACGTGAAACATATATGTCTTGATATATGCATCAAACCTTGAGCCAATAATGACACAAATAACTTAATTGGTATTGTTTATTATGAGAATTTCAATCTCTATGCATTTTATATATCTTACAGACCCACTAAGTATTTATAGATGGTCTGTAATTAAACAGACTATATATATATATATATTATAATAGCAGAAAAATTATCCTTACAGACGAAGAAATAATATAAAAGAATTTTAGTATTTTCAGTCTGAAGAATCTCCTTGACGAGATGAAAGTACTAAAGACTCGTTGAGATTTTTTCTTTTCATATATATATACAGTCTATATGGGGAAATCTTTACCGCTGCGTAGTTTTCGCCTTTTTGCTCTTCGTAATGAGGGATAATTATATGGTTACAGCAAATCTAGTAGAAAACATCATAATAAGCATATGTAATTAAATGTGAAGGGGCAAAATTAACACTGGGCAAATATGAGTTTTAATGATGAAGGGTGGAAGTTTGACGGGGTGAAATTTTGCTGGTACACCGTATACCGTAAATATATTTATCTATACTTACTGCATCTCCATATATGGTCAAATCTTTGTAAGGATTGACAGAGACCAGGATATCCCCAATGTAGGTCTGTAACAAGGAAAATTAAATATAAATATTTATCAACCAAAATGAGACTGAACTCCATTTAAACATTTTAAACATATGAAATTGTATCAGTTGTTGTAAATAAATTGGGGGGAGTGTAATTACGTATCGCGGAGGATCGTAGAGGAACAGACTTATAAGTCTGATTTTAACTCATTCACCCCTGAAAATTGATAATGAACTATTCCAACCTTTGAATTGGAAGAGTTCAAATGTGTCTTCAGGGGTGAATGAGTAAATTAGAATGATAAATTTTACTTCTGAGACTAACTGTGTCATAGTCACATTTCAAACAGCTACTGAAAAGTGTTCATTCCAGATGTATGTGTATAGCCATTTAATCTATATTTTATTGTGGTAATAAACAAGAGGCCCAGGGGCCTTAATAGCTCACCTGGTAATTTATTTTTCAATTTAAAACCTGCTGAGTACAATTCAGGTTTATCAAAGGAGTACAAGAAACAAAGTTGCAAGAAGAACTACATATAAATCTGTCTTGGTGGGAAAGACTACAAGTAAATGAGTTTCCATGTTATGTCACAATTTTCCTCTATTTCCCCTATTGGGCCTCACATGCACCTTTTTATACAAATTAAACAAATTGAGTTTTTTTCCCCTAAACATGCTTCAGACCACATTTGGTCTATTTCCCCTAATGGGCCCCACTAATCTGCCCCAGTTTAAACAAAATTGATTCTTTTGTTCCTAAGCATGCTTCAGACTGCATATGGTTTAAATCCCTTCACTTGTATAATAGGAGAAAAAAAAATCCTCTATTTCCCCTATTGGGCCCCGCCCCTATGCTCCCAGAGGGGCCACACCCTCCGTTTATACAAACCTGGGTCTCCTTTGTCCAAAGATACTCTAGAACAAATTTGGTCAAAATCCTTCTATTGATTGAGAAGAAGAAGATTTTTAAAGATTTACCTATTTTCCCCCTATTTGGCCTCGACCCTCTGCCCCCAGGGGGACCATACCCTCCGTTTATACAAAACTGAGAACCATTTGGCCAATGATGCTCCAGACCAAATTTGGTCAAAAATTCCTCTGAGCCGTTCAGGACGAGTAGCGTTTTAAAGGAAAAAGTTGCTGTACGCCGTACGCCGGATGCCGCGGGCCAGGTGAGCTAATAATTACTGATTTCAGTGTGTAAAACTTGTAAATAAAGGTAATGATTTGAATTTTTTCACAAAAAAAAAGAGGGTTTTTTTCACATCCAGGAATGTAATCTGAGGTGCTGTTCCATTTAGCAGACCGGAGTGCCAAGTTAGAGGACAAACAGAATGTTAATTTTGCTAAATCGAAGTGCACTATTGATGTGAACCAGTATATATACAGGCACAAGAGAACTCTGGTACCTTTGTACAATAGAAAATAATTCTTTAACAGAAATAATACCGCTCTAACTTAATAATACAAGCAGGGCTAGAAAATAACGGTAGCCCAGCAGTCCGAGACAAGTGAAATCTCCAGCCGGACTAAAGTGGTTCTAAAAACTGTTGGCCCAATTGACTAGTCAAAAGTTGTTATTACTTATCATGTACGTGTTAAATAACATTGGGTTAATGGAGTTTACACATGAACTACTAGTAAAATTGGAACCTATATTAGCCCAACTGACTCGTGGTTTTTAAAATCAATTCCTAGCCCTGTACAAGTGCTTGTGACTATACATACATATATGATGTCTCGTTCGTATCTGTCCTTTAGTTCCTTCAGGATGGTCTGCTCATCAAGGTCACTCAGATGAGCAAGGTCATCGCTGTAGCCCTTTGGAGGTCCCATGGCTACCTATAGCAACAACTGTCTGGTGACTGGTGGGCTAAACTTTCTAGGCCATGATTAAATCTGGGGAAAAAATCAAATTGAAAAAAAATCAGTCATTACAGAAATTCATGTTTCTTCAGGCAATTGTTTTCTTTAAAATATGAACATTGCATATATTGCTTTAAAATGCTATGTTTCGAAATATAAGAAGTTTGAATGCACACCAACATACCCTGTCTCCTGCATACACACATGCAAGCACGCATACACTGCGTACACACATGGAGGCACGCCCTTAAATGACCTTAGCTGTTAATAGGATGCTTAACAAAATTAACCCTAACTGAACCAGTTTTAACTGGCACCTCAGAATTCTTAGGTCAGTCGCTCTGACCAATTGGTCACTGGCTATTGAACCAGTACAGTTCTGCTTCATTTCTCCGTCCTTTTTCTCAATCTTCCCCTCTGAGGACCATAAGTTAGGATATCCCCTTGCATTGCCAAGCTTTACAGCAATTGAATCAATTGCTTGGTCACGGCACCACTGTAACAGGACAGGAAAAATGGGCAGACAGACTGGGATTTGAACCCAGGGCCCTCCAAAGTCTAGACGGACGATCTACCTAACTGAGCTACCTGATCACTGGTGAATCACACAGCCAGGAGTTCCATATTCCAAGTGTATGTGCATCACATGAAATTCCATTTCTGCATAGAAACGTGTGCAAAATATGTCAATTTTTTATGGTAGAGATGAATTTAAATTTCATGACTTGTTGCGACCTAAATTGTGTATATATTCAGATCATACATACATATATTGAATAAATGAAGCTCATTATGCATGAATAAATAATATTAATAATAATAATTCAAGGTTTTTATATACTGCCGCTTCATCACAACCTAGTTTGTAGGTCGTCTCAGAGGGGAGCATACAACCGGTGCTGCCATTTCGGCACCCACAGCTAGCATTCTACAATTCTAGCACTGCCCAACCACATACTCATTTACATCTGAGTAGACTGGAACAAGCGAAGTAAAGTATCTTGCTCAAAGATACAACACAGTGCCGTACCGCAACTCGAACCCGCAACCCTTCGGTCACAAGCCCGGCGTACGCGTCCTACCACTAGACTACTGTCCCTCCTGATAAACATCTCTGAAACAATTTTATAATCTTGAGTGTGTATACATATTGCTTCGGCCGGCTTAAATAACTTTGTGGCCATCTCAAGGAACTCTACTGAATCCATTTGTGGGTCCATACAAGAATGTGAAACAACATTATTTTGGATTATATTCATAATATAACAATTAAAGGTTTTGTGAGATTGATTTGTCTCCCTTGCATGATATATTGAGTCTATTTTTAAATATTTGGCAGTGTTATATATGGACACTGGTTGGAGAGCACTTTATTGGACTAATTTTGTCACTCAATTCCACTTACCTATCGATAAATATTTGTGAAATTTTAGTCATGTGTGTTACCAAACAATTGAGAAGGAACCTATAACCTTGGGCTTGACTCCTTGATCAGTATACAGAATGTAACAATTCGAAATAAATAAAAACTGTGCTGTTTAATGAGACCTTAGTAATAAATGTTCTTGAACTTTGTCGAGCAAGAAAGATTTTACAGCCTATGAATTAGTCGGGTTCTTATCACTTCGTCATACATCTCAAGTGATCCCCACCTGAGTAAATTTATTTTACCTATATATATATACCAGTCGTAATGTACCTGTATAAACCAGGTAGAGGTACAATGCATTTTTTTTATGCAAATATTTATCAACCGCTGGTAACAGTAAACGGATACCTGTACTAATACTGGATGTACATGTTGGAATGATCGTAATGGGAAACCAACCAAACAGATATCTGACATGCCACACAATCTCAATGTAATCTGCAAACAAACATTCTCCCAACTGTTCACTTAGGCATTTTAAATAGAAAGTTTAGCTTGTCTGGCGTACTACAGTCTGTTATTGATATTTTCCCTGAGAAAAATTATCCAGCAAGCTGTATTTTCACCAGAATTAACACCAGATTGCTCTAGGCAAATTATTGTTTTTCTGACAATAAGGTATATTTGCTGTAATGAATCCGACACATTGTTACTGGCCCTAACAAAAGCATACCTGGGTTGGTAAGGCGAGGTTTGGCCTAAGACCTCATTCCCAAATACATTTTATGTTACCCACTGTCATCAAGGTGGCTGGGTTTAATTTCCTGATTGGACATGGGAACAAAGGTATAGGGTCACCTGCTAGACTATGTGGGTTTTTCCAGGTACACCTGTTTCCTCCCACATTAAGACCCTCTGCATACTTCTTTCTCAGCCAACAAGAGTGATTGACATAGACTTGTTATACAATACCGATATTGCAGAGAATAAATTATGTTAATCTGACTACATAATAATATTCTGGGGGTACGTCAGTTCATGGGAGCCAAATGGCCCCTCCAGCCTCATCCCCACAAATCTTACTGATCTTCCCATAGTTCGTTTCTTAAAATTACTTTCACCTTTTTTCAGAATTAGAGTTTCAAAAAATATTAAGTAAAACGGCTTAACTGTGACCTTGACCACTGACCTTTTGACTAGTAAATCAATAGGGATTATTTTAGACCCAATGGGTAGTTCTTCAACGAAATTTCAAGTTCAAAGATGGAACATATAAGAGAACCGCTGGGCGGAACAATATACTCCCGTCGAATGCCCGGTGTTATATACTTTCTTACATTGAAATAAGATCTACATCATTCTAAGAATGGTAATTAGCTGACATGCTATAACAAATGTAAGAGAAAATCTCCAGACAAAAAAACAAATACTGAAATGAACAAAGGGCAATAACTTTTGCAAAAATTCCTACTGGAGTGGCAAGGTGACCTTGACTTTTCGCCCCTAATGCTAGTAAGTTTTCTTCTTACGCTATCCGTGGTCATTTTGTAATGTTTTAAGATCCTACAAAGATGGAAAAATGCCCTACTTTGAAACTATTTTGGCAGAAGAGATATTTTGACAGTAACTTTTGACCTTTTGACTCCCAAATCAATAGACTAGCAAGGGAAGAGTTTCTTTCCAACTCTTGATAGTCAACAGAAGAAAGTGACTCACACCTGTACATATACAGGACAGAAGTCAGTAGACAGCTGGGGTTTAATTTATAACCAGACTAGAGGCGTATAGCGCTAGCTATTGCCCTTGTTCAGATTGGCTTCATTTAGAAACGGGTCCAGGGCGGGTCATTGGTAGGGGGTGCAACTAGCAGTGTTTTTGATTTGTTTTGTGTTCCTTTTCGAAAAGGTGGATTCACCTGTGTACTAGCATTTAGGCAGCTATATATATATGCACCTGATAAATCTAAGATTTGGTTTGTTTTTATTTTACGTCCTATGAACAGCTATGGTCATTTAAGGACGTGCCAGGTTTTGGTGGTGGAGGAAAGCCAGAGTTCCTAGAGAAAAACCACTGACCTACCGCCAGTACCTGGTGACTGCTTCACGTAGGTCTCGAACCTGCGACCCAGCAGTGGAGGGCTAGATATAGCGGTAACAGAATGTCAGACATATCTTAATCACTTGGCCACTGCAGCCCCTTAAATATAAGAACATGGACATATATACCTGTAAACAAACTGGGGGATTTACACAGTGCAGATACAGGTAGTGCAAAATAATCAATACTGTCAATGTTAAAACCTAATCGTCTGTATATATAGTCACAGGCACAGCAGTGAAGACATACCTGTTACAGTCCTGTATATATTGTTCACACATGTCATGCCCTGGTGTAACAGCCAATTCTTTACCCCCACTGAAACTGTCCCCCAGGATAGACTCAGCTCGAATGATCTTACATGGGTTTCCATTTTATATAGGATTTATGAAATGAATTATAAATATTCAAAAATTAAATTAGACCAGAAAGTATATATTGTTACAAGTTTCACAAATGTCATATGAAGTACAGTTGTAAAAACGAATTTAAGATCCTTCTTAAAACATGATCCAAGAACTTTTTGTGAATGTTACCACAAAACACACTTTTCTAGGTCTTTCATAAAGTCTCAAATTCAGCTATCGTAGATCTATATTGGTTTTTTCTCAATTGTGACATAATAATGTATTCTGAAAATCTCTGACATCATTTGATGATAAAATAATAAATCATATTTTATATATAAGTACAGGTACATAGGAAAATACATTATGTATTCACTGAAAAACAAAGTAATCATATGATAAAAATGGTAAGTCATCATTTTCTTATCTTAAAGATGAACTGTGGAACACAGGACTCCTTAGGACTGAGAGTGGGAAAAAATGAATCATTAAATCTGTATTAATAAACAGGATATAGGTTTAATTAACAAACATACATTTATGGTAATAAGTAAAATTTTTGATGAGGTCACAGAGACAGACAAACCATTTTTAAATGTAAGTTTAATTTCTTGCTGGGGAAAAATGAGCTCAAGAGTTGTTCAATGAACATAACACACACATGTAACCCCTATAGAGCAACGAGTATGTAAAAAAAGTGTTGTTCTAGAAGATGAGGAACACTTCTTCTTCAGGTTTGGCCATAATGTACACTACCGCTGAGAAAGGACTATTTAAGTAAATATATACAAAACTATTCTATACTAGACACAGATACTTATAACACATATTTTATCTTCTGACAATATGCAACTTATACCTGACTCGTGCTTTTATATGAAACGGCCACTTGAACTGAGGAGCGTGGGCCTGGCTTCTCTATAAGTGTATATATATTTTGTTCACTATTGCAGTTTCTTTGTATATTTGTTGTTATTTTTTTTGCCCTCAAGTTACTATGTAACTATAAATGAGCAATAAAATTATTGAATTGAATTGTGATATATTGTACGTTTGAAATTTGGTTATAGATAAAATATGTCAAAAATGAGTATATCATACATGCAGCTGTTAATTTCTTCCTCGTAGGACTCATCAGTGACGCTAGGGGCCAATCTAGCTGAATGTTCAATGTATTGTTATTGTTCAATAAACAAATAGATTACACAACTGTTTATTGTAAAATAAGGATAAACGTTCAACATACAATGTAGGTAATTGTTCACAGTGAAATGTTGGTAATATAGTGATGGGTTAGCCTAGCTCCTGAATGAACCACATACATGTATATATATATATAAGTCTCTATGTATTATTCAGCTGTTCACATAGTTATGAGGCAATGTAACAGTGTATATTTTGTATTGATGTACACAAGCCTAATTGTTATTTAAGTTTTATAATACTTCCAGAACTACCCCACATGTATAACATTATATTCTGATCATAGTATCTGTAACATTATATTCTGATATATAAACTATCGGTGTCAAATCAGTGGTTTGGTTTGGTTTTATTTTGTTTAACGTCCTTTTAATAGCTAAGGTCATTTAAGGACTTGCCTCCATGTGTGTTGTGTAAGCTTGCATGTGTGTATGTGTACCGGAGACAGGGTATGTTGGTGTACTTGCCTCCTTGTGATAGCACGGATTTTATACTGACTTTATAGTGCGATCTCACTGAAATGCCATGTCAAAGGCACCCAGCACAGCATTCGCATGAACCAGTCGTTGCCATTACCCTTAATGCTGATCGTTAATTAGCAGGGAATAACAACTACCATTTTTAAGGACTTTGTCCCAGCCTGGGGACAGAACCCATTGCCTTCCTCACCTGGGCGAACATTCAACATTAAAACCAAAAATGAGGTGTTGCCAAGCAAGGCACTAGGATATAAAAGGTAGTTAGAAGTAGAGAGAAATGTAAGAATCCCAATTTGTATTGAAATGGGTGCAGCAGATTTATTTTTGTCAGTATCAGTGACTGATATATCATTGATATAATGTATGATATTGGACAATTGTACACAAAGACTGTATTTCAGTTTCAGTATAAACCTTAACACTATAGCTATCTGAATCTATGATATTTTACTAACTGTATACATATATATATTAATATATATTAATCTCTGAGATTTACCAATATAGATCTATATCCATTGTAAAAACCAATAATGTTCCATTCTTTTGTATGATGTATTTATAAGATAATGTCTTTTTTGAATGATATATATTTTGGGATAATTCCTGGGATGATCTCCTAAGCGACACGCTGTCAAAATGTCAAATACATGTACAGCTAGCTATCTCCAGCGTATACAGTAAGTTGGTACAGTGAGGCCTATAGATATACGTGTATTTATACATGTACATTCTGCTGTTAGCATACATACATGTGTATGGTATAATGTACATGGACATATATCACACCTGACGTATTACGTCTCTGATCACCACTCTGTAAACACTTATAAAAACTCGTGTAAACAGGTACAGACTATCTAGATAAATGGCAGTGTTACTCGAAACTGTAAACGGTCTTACCTCGATCACTCCGAGATCATCCTAAACGTACCGAAGACAATTTACATCGTCCTGTCCCGGTTCCTCCTGTCCTGTATTGGTAAAAATACAATCGTCTCTAGCTAGTATATTATTGATTTAACCCTTCAGCCGACACGGAAGTCAAATATCACAGGTGATACCACTGTACATGCACAGCACAGCGGGTCCTCGGTCGTGTCAGTGACTAAAAATAGACTCCAATTTAATGTTGTGACGTGATGAGAAAACACCGTATTGTTATGGTAATGAGCGTGTACCTCGTATGACTTGACTTGTGTTTGTTTAAAACGCCTCAAGATGGTTGTTCTTAACACCTATACTTGTATAAGTTATACATGTGTTACCACACAGATACTTGACGCTTAAAATGTGTTTCTTATATCACAGAATTGTTTATCATAGATTTATATAAGACCCACAGGCTACAAACTACCATCGTCATATTTTCGTTCAATATTACCGGGGAATTAGATTATCTAAGTCCGTGATATTACAAATCCTCGTTATCTTAATATTTTGATTTAGGTCAAATTTTGTTTTACATTATACATCCCCCCCCCCCCCCCCCCCCCTCATTTAAACATATTGCCTAGTAATAGTTTTAATTAGCAATGGGATTGGGCACAAGTTCAACTTAGTTTAAACATATTTTATTGTACAAATATACAAATGGATTGGACAACAAGTTATTTCAACTTGATTAAGAAAAGAAATTGTGTAAACTGTGAAATGGATCCGCATTCAATAAATCATAAATTATTAAAAATGGTAGTTGTTATATTCCCTGCTTAACGTTCAGCATTTAGGGGAATGGCAACAACTAGTTCACCTATTGTCAGTATAATGTGACCGGGCAGAATGATATGCTGGGTGCCTTCGGCATGGTATTTCAGTGAGATAGCACTTTATAAAGTCAGCATCCGATCCGCGCTATCACAAGGAGGCAAGCACACCAACATACCCTGTATCCTGCATACACACACATTTGTCCGTCCGTCTGTTTGTCTGCACTAAGGTTAAGAAGAATGATTAAGCTCAGTTTCCAAGTTTTTAATTATCCCACATCAACTTACCTTGCATGGCGTATGTATCTAAGGATGTTAATCATATGCAGTGCTTTGGATGCTGTTTCTGACCTACATTTTCCGCTTGACTGACCAGGTTAAGAAGATTAGTTGAGGTCAGGCCCCATCTGCACTATGATTAAAAAGATTGGTTTAGGTCACTTACCGAGTAACTACTTGTTCTACATCAACTAAACTTGCATGGCTTATGTATCTAAGGATGCTGCTTGTGACCTACATTTTCCGCTTGACTGACCAGGTTAGGAAGATTAGTTGAGGTCAGGCCCCATCTGCACTATGGCGAAGAAGATTGCTTTATGTCGATTACCAAGTAACTACTTGTCCTACATCAACTAAACTTGCATGGCTTATGTTTCTTAAAGGATGCGGCCATATCGCCATTGGCGGTTTCTTGCTATTTTATATTATCTTATTGATTAAACTCTATTGTATTGATTAGAAGACATAGCAAATATCTATTCTTTACAAACTGGTGATAAAAACAATGGATAGAAAACGTTACATAATATTGTCACTGACCATATCTTTTTTTGTTGCTAGTATTGCCAGTATCTTCATAAATTAGATAAGGAGAGGTCAATTTGTATGTCATGGTGCGGCGTCCGTCGTCGTCCGTCAACCTTTCCTTTAAACAACTTCTTCTGAAGAACGAACAGGCATAGAGCCACGATATTTGACTGAAAGCTTCGTTGGTAGAGCCCGACAAAGTGTGAGAACAAAAATGACCTTGACCTAATTTCAAGGTCACCGGGGTCAAATGTGTCAAACACTTCAAACGACATCTTCTGAAGCACTGAAAGGTATAGATTCTTCAAATTTGGCTGGTGGCTTTCTGTGATAGAGCCCGACAAAGTTTGAGAATGAAAATGACCTTGACCTACTTTTAAGGTCACAGGGGTCAAATGTGTCAAACTCTTCAAACGACTTCTTCTGAAGAAATGAAATGTATAGAGCCTATTTATTTGGCTGGTGGCTTCCTGGGATAGAGCACAATAAAGTTTAAGATTGAAAATGACTTTGACTTACTTTCGATGTCACAGCGGTCAAATATGTCAAACGCTTCAAACGACTTCTTCTGAAGAACTGAAAGGTATATAATCTTCATTTTTGGCTGACGGCTTCCTGGGATGGAGCCCAAAAACGTTTGAGACCGAAAATGACCTTCGACCTTTTTTCAAAGTCACAGGGGTCAAATGTGTCAAACACATCAAACGACTTCTCCTGAAGAACTGAAAGGTATAGAATCTTCAAATTTAGCTGCTGGATTTCTGGGATAGAGCCCAACAAAGTTTGAGAATGAAAATGACCTTGACCTACTTTCAAGGTAACAGGGGTCAAAAGTGTCAAAGACTTCTTATGAAGAACTGAAAGGTATAGAATCTTCATATTTGGCTGATGGCTTTCTGGGATGTGGCCCGACAAAGTTTGAGAATGAAAATGACTTTGACCTACAATGTAGCTACTCTCAAGGTCACAGCGGTCAAATATGTCAAACGCTTCAAACGACTTCTTCTGAAGAACTGAAAGGTATAGAATCTTCATATTTGGCGGATGGCTTCCTGGGATGGAGCTCACCAAAGTTTGAGAATGAAAATGCTTTGAGCTACTCTCAAGGTCACAGCAGTCAAATATGTCAAATGCTTCAAACGACTTCTTCTGAAGAACTGAAAGGTATAGAATCTTCATATTTGGCGGATGGCTTCCTGGAATGGAGCTCACCAAAGTTTGAATGAGTAGGATCATTTTATGGATGTAGAATTCACGAGATACTTCATTTGCACGTACTTGTATCAGGGTGTAAAGGCAATAAGAACAAGTACTAATTGTAATGGGGGACCATTACAGAAGTCCCCCAAACACCCACAGCTTTATGTTCGCAGTGCCAAATACACCTACATATCTGAGCAAAATCGAGCAATATTTAATTTCGACCAATCAGAGGCCGCGGCGGCCATATTTGTTGACCGATCGGAAAATGAAAGGTCATTTGCACACACCCTCATCATGATGAACACTTATGTAAAGTTTCATTAATTCCGTCAAAAAGATGTCGGAAACAAGGAGAAAAAGAAGAAGAAACGTAATAGGCCTCTGTGTTCTTTGCATTTTGCACTACATTAACAAATTATAGAGTTCCGCGTATAAATGAGTGAAGCGGCTACATCTAAAGTCTTTATTTCCTTATATAGAAATTGGAGGTATGTGAAGGTTAGTTTAAAGTCTATTTAAGCTTTCAAGTCTGAAGAACCACTGGTGTCGGCAGGTGCTATTACGCCGTGGCTGACAAAAAAAGACGACTCGGACTAATAGCTAGTGGCAGATCGATATATAGAACTTTCATCACAATATATTAGATGTAGAAGTCACACTCAACAACTGGATGGTCACAATTTACAACGGAAAGTATATAAGGGCCATACTCTACAGCAGTACGTTGATATTAGGTTTAGGGTCACAATCTACATTTTGATGTATGTTATATAGCCTATTGGGTGTAAGGTCACTCTTTACAACGCGAGGGCCACATTCTACAACAGAAGATAAGTAGAAGAAGGTCTCACTTAACATTGGGAGGGTCACACTCCTACGCGGGAGATATACAAAATGTATTTGGTAAATATAAGGTATAGGGCTCTACAATAGGATGGTCAATCTATGTGGTTCTTTCGCAGCATGGAACCAGACTTGTAAACATTTTCCTCGATTATTTGGATATGTTAGAGTGGCCTCCCTTTATAAGAGCTCTTCGCGCGTCGTAGGTTACCGCCATAGGATTTTCTTTTCCAGTCGTTGGTGCCAAAATATATTCATCACATAACACCAACGGGAAATTTAAGAGAACAGTACATGTAGGTAGATGTACATCAGTTCAAAATAATGTTCTTCCATGTACCAAGTCCGCCACAAGTACAGCTAACATTAGTATTCGTCGATAGTTGGGAGACTACATGTAGCTGTATTGGATTTAACATTTATCTATATGTATATTTCTGTACGCCTATATGCAATGCGCATTTGGTAATAAATTGAATTGAAACAAGACAGGTGAACTCCAGTTCACATCGATGTGCACTGGAGTAATCACTGAAGTGAACTGGAGTTCACATCGATGTGCACTGGAGTAATCACTGAAGTGAACTGGAGTTCACATCGATGTGCACTGGAGCTAACTACAGTTCACAAGGTGATTTTCTTTATCATAATATGTCTGGCCTTTTCATCAGTCTGTACATACTACGATTTTCTCCCCTCCCGTCTGCTCTATAAATCAATCAATAAATAAAATTTTAAATGTTTCCTATTCATATACTTTAAATGATTTAACTATAGACCGTGATAACATATTAAATTATTACCACATGCACCAACTTGGATCCATGTTACATGTATATAATACTTTGTCTTTAAGACATAATCACCATTGAAGTTAATTAACGTTCCTTTACAGCTTTAACAGAATGGTGTCTACATTTAACATACAAATCGATCATTATACTATTAGTACATAATAGTGAGTCTTTTTCTGTATGTTCATTTTGGAAAAAAATGGAAAACTTATAGGGGTAACTTCGTGTACTGTGAATAAGAAAAAATACTATAAGTATATATATATTGTCTCATTCAGGATGGGTAACAATATTAATGTACTGTAGTTACAGGTATATAGATGTGAGTTTCAACAAATCATTTATTAAGATACAATTAAATATGTATGTATTCTAATTGGCTTTTCTACAGGTACATCAAACCTGTCTGAGCCCTGCAGCTAACACAGGAGAAGGGAGAATCTGGGGTTGAAATGCTCTGAGGGTGTGTGTATTACACAAGGTATAGGGTCTGATGTCAATTTACATTTACCTCCTGATCAGAACCCAGGGGAAAAATCTGAGTAGAAGGTTTATTTGGGGAGGGGGGAATACAAAACACTGTATATAAATATACACCAGCTGAAGAAACTATATTTCTCTCTTTCTATCTCTGGAAATGGGGGGTTGGAGGGCCCTTACCCTAAAAACATCCCTATGCACAAATGATATATGTATTTTCAAGGGGATTTCATATTTTTTTCAATTGTCTCTTTTTAAATCAGGTTATCAAGAAAACTCGGAATTTCTTAAAATGGAATGTCTATTGATGTCGTGTTATAGAGAAACCTTTCATAAAAGGTATAAGATTATAGGAAAACTTACCACATTTACCCATATCACATAACTGATACTGATCCCCCATCCCAACACTACAACATTGATATGAAATGTGATATGAATTTAACTATGATAAAGTGTGCTTTTAAACTTTTTCCTCTTAAATAGTACAGCTATATATATATACATATTGTATATATTATAAAAAGAAAAATTCTCAACAACGAGTCTTTAGTACTTTCATCTCTTCTAGGAGATTCTTCAGACTGAAGAATCTCCTTGAAGAGATGAAACTGAAAGTACTTAAGACTCGTTATTGAGAATTGTTCTTTTTATAATATTTCTTCTTCCGTAAGGATCATTTTTCTGATTTATAATATATATATTAGATATATATATAGTCTCTATCATCACCAGAGATAGTGTACACATGCGGTTGGAATTCTAAGTATTTAAAAAAAAACCAAAATGTGTATCGTTGATTCGATATTAATCTCTTTCAATTTTCATATCACAAAGGAACCAATTTCATAATAAACAATTAATGAAATATGTACTTCAGTCTTTTATACTTTGGTAAACATTGTAGTGCACTAGAGTTAACACTGAAGTGAACTGGAGTTAACACTGAAGTGAACTAGCTGGAGTGCGGCCGCCTTTGCACTAGCTATGCACTAGCTGGCCACCTGTGCACTAGCTGGAGTGCAGCCACCTGTGCACTAGCTAGAGTGTGGCCACCTGTGCACTAGCTGGAGTGCGGCCACCTGTGCACTAGCTGGAGTGTGGCCACCTGTGCACTAGCTGGAGTGCAGCCGCCTGTGCACTTTCTTGTTCACTATGTTAG
Source organism: Mizuhopecten yessoensis (assembly GCF_002113885.1). NCBI lineage: Eukaryota > Metazoa > Mollusca > Bivalvia > Pectinida > Pectinidae > Mizuhopecten > Mizuhopecten yessoensis. The sequence continues at coordinate 975,949 of NW_018408849.1, read as the reverse complement.
ATACCAAGTTAAGTTTGCTCCCAACTGTACGCGGACTACTGTACACTACAGTAGTGTTGTCTACATTTAACAATAAGCTTTGTTACACCTCAAGTGAATTTCTAGCTATTTGATTGGTTGGGAGAAAATTAAACAAAAATCTCTGTCACCCTCCGAAAATACAATGGTTTTTAGGGGCGCGGGGGATATTGCCATGAGACAGTGAAAAATATCACATGCGCAAAAAATGTACGTGCACCGCTTCGTTTCCCCACCGTGATGGTCACAAGAACGTTTGGCGGCAACAGCCAATTTCATCAAGCGCCGGTGCGATAGCGATTGTAAACAGCAGACTATCAACAAACAAGATGTCATTATCAAGGTTTGCTGCCGTTTCTGAGCTCCAACGCCTTTTGGTGTAACAAAATAGATATGACATTCATTAGCAGGCGACAGTGAATATTGTCAACCCTCAAAAACCCATTGTCACCCTCGGCTTCGCCTCGGGTGACAATGGTTTTCTCGGGTTGACAATATTCACTGTCACCTGCTAATGAATGTCATATTTATATAATAATAAGCTGACAATATTGCCTTTTGGAGTCTCATAAGTAAAATTAACTTTGCCATCGATGCGTGGAAATAACGTATAATAATTCAACCTGACAAATATTGGTCTGTTTAAACTTGGTGACACTTATTTTAATGTATATTATTGCCTTTTAGTGTCTCATAAGTTTGGTTGGATATTGATCTGGTTTTAGGTACATTTTACTTGTTTTGAATAAAATAAAGTATTATCATTATATTTAAAATCGACAGATGCTGGTTCAATGGCGTCAGGATCAGGTACCCAAAGGGGTAATGCTAAGGGTCTACTTGCCGACTGGGAACTGGTGACCCCCAACGGACCCTCATTGACTTTCCATGTTGGCTGTATTCTTGGTAAGTTCACGAGGTCCTTATTCACTTCAAATGAATGAAAACTGGTACTCACAGTAAAGTTAAGACTAATTGTTATTTTCACAGCGTATACATTTTGGCCAATCTTTACAAATTTTCGTTCAATCATCAAATTTGCAAAATGTTATTCCTGATTTTTCCTACGGTACTATCAAATTTCTAAATCCAAACTGAATTTGATATGTAAATGTGACAGATTTATATCGTACATAGGATTACAGTTGCCTTCAAGTTTTTTGCTAGAGGAAATTTCCTTCTAGGTCATGAATGGTAGAGCGTTCAACTAGGAAACCTAGGGATTGTGGGTTTGATATCTGGTGGAAGTACACTCACTCTCTTTCCTGTTATATAAATATCTTTGCCCATGAATATATCTATACATGTAAACAATTGTTTGAGTTTTCATTGCTTAAAACATGTCAGCTGTCAATATAATCGTGAATGTTTTGAAGGTGCTAAAGCAACCGAATGATACAATATTAATGTATAAAGCTCTCTTCATACATAGTCCCTACTGTCATTGGTTGATCATAACTTCTTTAAGATATTTGAAAATGAAAATTCTTGAAGGAAAAATAGCAAAATAATAAATTGTAAAAATTAAAACCAGACATAAAACACAAAAAATAAAATAAAGTTTACACCCTTAGCAAATTTACTTTTGATAAATAATAGTTCACTTTTGCTTTCTGTGGGTAAAACAGTTATTTTGTGTCCTACTCTGTTGAACGCAGGCAGTGACTTGTACATACATAGTGGTATGGAGACGAAGGACGGAAAACAGCCATCGGACAAACTTTATCGCTACAGCGCTGGCTCAGCATCGTGGCAAGAAATCAGAGCCACAGGAAGCCCCGCCCTCAGTCACCATGCTTGTGTGTCGTTAGCCGGTAGATACATGCTTCTGATTGGAGGATGGGATGGAAAGTCTAGGACAGGGAAGGTCGTGGCCTTTGATTCTGAAAAACAGCAATGGCTGGTGCAGGAAACCAGTGGTTTCCCTGGTGATGCCGGGCTCAGTTCACACACAGCAACACTTCTGGCTTCAGGGGAGATAATTATTTTCGGACGAGAAGGAAGTTTACGGATGCAGAGACGTCATGGCAACGGTTATATGTTAACAGGAAGTGTAGAGTCTGGCCGTTTCACCTTTAAAGAATTTACAAATGCTGCGGCTTCGAGATCAGGTCATACCTCAAACATTGTCGGAAATAAATTGTGTATAGTTGGAGGGAGAGAAAATAACTTAATAGAAATTCATGACAGATTTAAAAGTGGTGAAAGTGACAGCCAAGCTGTACCCAGTAAACTCTTAAGTATCGTAGAAAAGCTTACACCGATGTCAAAATTACCTGGTGGTCGAAAAAACCACATCACGATTAGTGGTCCTGGAATTATCTTTATTCACGGAGGCGATACCTTTGACGGTAGAAGTCGGGAATCTGTTGGAGAAATGTTCCTCGTAACATTTAAACCAACAATGCAATTCTACAAACTCGGTGACAGTCCTGTGAGGCGATCTGGCCACATTTGTTGCATTATTGGTGACAAGGCGTTCCTTCATGGCGGGATAGGTGGGAAAAATAACAGTCATGTGTACAACGAAACCTATTGTCTGGAGTTTAAATAGCTAATTATATCAGAAAGGTACACTTACTCACACTTATTGTCAAATTGCCAAATTTTACATTTCTGTTCATATCATTTCTTCTTGAAACACATTTTTCATACATGTATGTATATTATAATTTGTTTCTATCGTGTATTTTATAGTCTTCTCAGTACCATGTTCTGTAGAAGTATTATAAGTATTTAGGAAACGGAAACAGATTGATATCGGTTTAATAACTTGTTTCTGGATCCTATTTCATGTATGTAATATTAAATGTCCTGTATATTGTAATTGCAAATATACGAAATAAAATATTTTTTATACTAAGTATTTTACTACTTGGTTCTCAATTACAAAAATACAGATACAGTATTGTATTGTTTTTCATTAGCTAGAAAGTCATTGAAATTAATTTTGTTTGCAGGTGTACAAAAGCGTAGGAATGGACCCTCAATTACCTTAACTGACCTGCTCCAGAGTAACCAGTTTTATAAGGTCGAACAAATAATTATATATAACCAGTCAACTAACCTACCCGGGATTTAGTAGCTAATCAGGGTCTTTTTTAACTGTTTTATATAGGCTCTATTCAAGTCTTAAATGCTGCCTCTATCATGTCTATGTATCAATTTAACTTTGTAAATGTCTGCCTACTTTGCATTATGTTTTGGTTAAAAGTTGTAAATAGGCGATGTGGAGGGTAAAATCAGTTTTAATGAAATGATGTGTAGACTCAAACACTTCTTAATGTGAGGATGTTTATTCTTAATCCTTGAGGAAGGTTGGTGTTTGTCATTATTAGTGACTCTACACTACAGAAACATCAAACACTTTATTATATGGCCATCATTTGTAAGGCAACATTTTGGCTTAGTAAACGGGTTTATCATTGTATAGATGGCAACATAAAATGGAATGTAAAGAAAAGAGAAAACGAAATCCTCGATGGCGTTGGCATTATAACAAGATTTTACTGTACCACTACGTTGGTATCGTATCCAAGTTCATTTCAAAGTATTTCAAATTCTCATTCTATGTAACAATGTGGATGTATCTACTGGTGAACTATCAGTCCCCAAGGTTGGCCGTACTCTGTTAGTGAACTATCAGTCCCCAAGGTTGTCCGTACTCTGTTAGTGGACTATCAGTCCCTAAGGTTGGCCGTACTTTGCTGGTGAACTATCGGTCCCCAAGGTTGGCCGTACTTTGTTGGTGAACTATCAGTCCCCAAGGTTGGCCGTACTGTGCTGGTGAACTATCAGTCCCCAAGGTTGGCCGTACTGTGCTTTTGACCTTTCATTACCGGAGGTTGACATATACAGTATAAATGTTGCCAAAAGTTGAAAATTGTAACATTATTATATTTAGGGTTTTATAAGCATCTTTCCCTTTTTGCTGAGTTTAACATATCTTTCAGAACACTTCAGTCATGGATTTTTTTTTTTGACCTTTACTTTAGTAAAACTGATTATTTCTTAGTGGATGAAATGGCCATCGTTTCATTGTTTGGCTTTCTGTATCTGCAATCAAAATTTTCAGATAGGTGCTTCATTGCTTTGTATATTCGTGATTAATATAAAAGTAATAGTCACCACAGAAAGCCAAATCAGAAAGGGCCGAGACAGGGACAAAATTTTGTTAGTTCACATCGATATAATAATTCATATCTTCATGAAAAGGTTTTACAATGTATATATAGTTCAATAAACAACGCTGACACAGTTTGATATTTGTTGATCTCTTCATTAGAATGTCAACAGTGCATAAACACGTGGAGGAGTGTGTCCATGGTAACCATACACAACTAGGTACCTAACACAGGAAGTGATGACATAGTCTACATGCTCAGCATGATGTCCTTGAACAGGAAGTGACATCAAACAAAAATTGTTGACAGGAAATGACATCATACAAATTGTTGACAGCAGGTGACGTACAAATTAATGACTGTAAGTAACATACAAATTGTTGACAGGAAATGACATTATACAAATTGTTGACAGGAAATGACATCATACAAATTGTTAACAGGAAGTGACAAATTGTTGACAGGAAATGACATCATACAAATTATTGACAGGGAAGTGGGTTGGTATTGCACATTTTTTTGTCCAAAATAATTCACAAGGTAAAATGTCAGAAATAACTTAAAGATGTACAATTATTCCTATAATATCTTTCCAGAGGTATGACTCCGTATACCTAGTATACTCCTCATCGTTGATGATAGGAAATGTCTTATATACAATGTGTTAACAGGAAGAGGTGTAATGATCAATGTACAGTTAATCATGTCAATTTCTACGACATTATTGAACAAATATTTTGACATAAGTGTATGACATTATACTTAGCAGATAAACACGGTACTATATACAGACTGTAATAAGACCTCAGTGACATTTAAATCTTGTCAAACATAACATGAACACGGAATGAAAATATGTTACATGCCAACATTTCTTGATATGGTTGAACTTTTACCAATTTCAAGTAAGGTTTTGTAAAATGTTATAACAGTTTTACTGCATGGTATTGTTTTTATTGGACATGCTTTCAAATTAAGATGACATAGTTTGATGACCAAAAAACACATAGAGACACAGAGATGTAACCGGGGAGTAGAAAAAAAGGAGGAACATACCCTAGAAACCTCTTAATGCTTCAGAACAAATCAAGAACTTTTTATAATCAAGGGAAAGGTAGAAAAAGAGGAAATCCTCTGAAAGAGGCGTACATGTATCATATCCCCGTATACATACACGACAACCCTGTGTATTGAATTGTCAAGCTTACAGATTTAGAGAAGATGAAGTATGCTTGCAGTTAATTATGCTGAGCCTTTTGATTGGATGATCTCTCCAAACTACACAGGTATAGCTTCTTCAAATCTTCTTTTTCTTTAAACAGCATGATTATTCAATACACAGGGTGAGATCAATTTAAAGTACAATTTTATATTTTATATTTACTAATCAGGTACATAATATTTGAAATATCTTTTTCCAGATTTGACATCCTGGCAGCAAAACATGACAATCTAATTATAATTAGCCAAAATTCAAGTACCTGTGATACATTGAAACATTTTATTTTTTTTAAGAATGATTGCAAAATTAGCAGAAAGATGTGTCATTATTATAGACCTAATATTTATTATGTATATTATTATCATCTACCTGTACACTGTAAATTTATGATGCATATTATTTCATCTACCTGTACACTGTAAATTTTGCATAGTCAATTTGCATCATATTTCAACACACAGATCAGACCTAAGCATTCGGCTATCACAACTGTATACATGCTGACAGGATTTCTGAATTTGTGACACTATCATACAAGATAGGAAGAAGTCAATGTGTCAAATACCCCATTCTCAGAGACAACTGATTCCAACATTCATTAAATGGTAAAGTGAAAAATAGATTTATATTGTGGTTTCAACATACAGAAAGCTGTGGCTTTTTGAGTCGGACCAGTCATTGACTGCTAACCTATTTATATGTTACCACAGATCTAGATAACCCATGGCTTTTGTGTTAAGCCTACCCTAATATACTGCCACACAAGATAAGGAGAAGAAGCATTGATAAGCCTATTGCACACATATAACATGGGTGGAAAATTACAATGGCTGGAATGGAATTCAAACGAAGAACCTCTGGGCTCGTAGTCATGAAACCGTTCTCATGCTAAAGCATGCATTCTGTGCTCAAGCCAACTTTATTGTAACTCGTTTAAATCATGCCAAACAATCAAAATGTCAAACGTAAACACTGAAAACAGTATCCGGATTCAAGTCTCTTCAAGTATTTCCTAAATCATTGACAAAATAAAATTATTTTATTTATTTATAACCAGAACAATAAATTAGGCTTGAGCACAAATTCCATGCTTAAGCATGAGAATGGGTCCATGAATTAATACGGACCCTGAACTCTTAGACAATGTGCTATAAATAAAGATGAGCTACCGATACATTCCTCCCTCCTTTAACAAAGTCGTCAGTCCATTGACACACGAGACCCTATGGCACCTTATGTGGGTATACTTGATTGGGCGCCAAATGTAACCTGTACGAAATAACGTTAACAGGACTGGAATCATGGTAGTTCAGATTCTTGACGGACAAACTAACCAACTGAGTTACCTTATCCCTGATTTTCGACCCAGTTCAGTTCTGCTACATGTATAAACTGTACATCGTGTGAAATGTTCGGAATAATGATGAAGATTTTAGTTTACTTTGATGATCAAACCCTCAGTTGGGTGGCATATATCTGCCATCTACTTTTGTCCTACAAGCTACCTAATTACATATTAGAATATAGGCATAGGATATGTTGTGTCTATTACCTGTGATCATGTCCACATAGGTAACTCTTAAGTTGAAAGTCGATGGCAGAAATATACCACCATACCATAAAGGTACAATAAGCTTAAGGTAGCCATAACATGTACCGATGAAAAACATTTATTATCTAAACATATGAGCTACATGCCATTCTACGTTCAACATATGTCTACAAAGGCGTGAACCGAAAGACCAAACATGTTGGACCACCAGGACAATGGCCAACATCACAACAAAAACTTAATAGCAGTTTGCAACAGCGAAAAACGTAACAACGACCTGGTAACTCGCACACACAAGTCAATTATTGTTTGTAAACACATTGTTATGTATTGTTACCGAACGTCCAACACAAAAAATCCCACCTCAAGTTTCACATGGTATAGAGACACTGATTCTCCATGATTACTTCAGGAAATAAAGACGTTACCGGTATGATGCTTCTGTGGTCTTGATGAACGAAGTATAAAATCAATGTAATGATCGTTTCAGAAACACGAGTGTGTATTGGCATCAGGGGACAGTGAAAGCTTGTAAGAGATATAACCAGTAGTATTAGAATACATATAGTACTCAGCGTGACCATCACCGCGGTTTTGTTTCTATGTCTACAAACATTTTATATTTGAAACGAAATACTCATTAGACTCAAACTTTCTCTTGAGATTTCATCTTATCCCTTACTGTACCACTTTCCTTAGGCAAGAGAACAAATATGCATGTTATTTCTACGAAAACATGACTGATCACAAACTTTTGTTCACTTAACTATGGCAGTAATGTTACTATGACCATAAAGATTTGCATTGACATAATTGGAAACTCATGTTGTGTTCAGAATGAAAGGATCATCTGTTCTGAACCCCAGTATACAGTTTTTAATGATAAACCCAGACCCTGCCACATGTAGATTATCAATAACAATATATAATGCGTACTTGCCCATTTAACTCAAAGCACGGCATCTCAGTTTCTTTCAAGATTTACAAAATCTAACTCAGAAACAATATTTATTTGTTTTTATGGTTTTAATGATAATAAAAAAAAGAAAAAAAGATGAAGTTTGGCAAAAAAGTAAAAATATGATTTTTTCTTCACAGAAGAAAAATCAAACAGGAATTGATTTTTGTGTGCAATGATAGAAAATTGTATAATATGTATTTAGAATACATGCTACAGAAATAATCCATCTGTACATTTCCCTCTAGGTTCAGAGTGCTATCATATATACTGCTTACCCTTTCACCACCGTACCATAGACTATAATGGACTCATCCCTATAAATGCATGGTAGAGTCTATGAAAGTTACCTAGGGGTGAAAGGGCTAATTACCGACCTGGCCCCAGTTTCTCAGAGAGAAATCCTGAAGTTTGCAGAAAGTACCTTCATCATAATGTTTTCCCCTGAACTTCAGAAGCACTTTCTACAGGTGAAATGTAAGTTATAATAAAGAAAACTCTTAAACTTGGGCCAGGTCTGCAAATTAGTTGTCATGGTTTTTAATTCTTTCTGAACAATTTTTCTTCCACTTTCACTAATATACCGTACTGTCAACCTCCATTTACATTCACTAGAGACATAATACATGATCACAAACTGCAGCGTAATAAACATCAGGTATGTATATACCCGATAGGTAGGTTTCCTCTTGTGTAGCTCACTGACCTGTTTTTATTAATGTGTGCCGGTGTACTTGGTGTAGTATGACATCACAAAACATTACTACATTTTATTCCTTTTTTTTTATAAGGTCAAAGTTCATATTAAGGTTGTGACCTGGATATTAACCTATAAAAATGTTTCCAACAGTATAAACTGTGACAATGTGATATATAATATAGACGTTCACATGTACTAAGCATATCAATATAAACAGCCCAATGAGCTACATAAAAGATTACCCCCACATAACCGCAACATACAAGATTATTCACATATTAATAACATTACTTTTTTACACAATAGTTCATAAAACATAGGCTAGGTGTTTCTAACACGTCAATAAACAACCATTATCATATTACTACTATCACAAGTCATCAGACAAATCAGTTAATATATGAGATATATTTTACAAACAATACAAACGTTGTGTAGCATGCAAGAATATCAACAAGTGAACAATTGCCAGCTTCAGGACCAAGACTAGATAATGGGCGTGTCAGTTGTTTGTGATGTGGAACATCATGTACTCTATCATGATCGGCCATTACAGAAAATCTAATGGTTCCCCAACATACAAACATCAACACTTTGCATTTCAAATGTTCACATGATATCAAAACACAATTAGCAAGTTTTTTTTCCATTCATTCAGTGATTTTTTTACTTCAGATGTATAAAGAGAGGATCAACTTCAAATTAAATTGATAAACATCTAATTGCCAATAAAAAAAAGAAAAATTGAACTACTGGTATTGTTTCCGTGCATGATCAGAGATTGCGTTGCGACAATGTATAATAGATCTTGTTGTAGTTTACTAGTTATGCACCTTAACTTTAACCTGTCGTATATGTCACTTAATACCATATTTCAATAATGATGCATGCACCATATAAACTCCACATAGAATCCACCTCTACAGCTTAAGTTGTATGCTCCCTGATTAAGTTAAACTTGTGATACTGTAAGAGTTACATTTCTAAATTTGTGATGCTTGATTATCATCACAGTCACAAGTAATTACATAATTGTTCTTTCAAAAACAATTTTGCGATGATTTGAATTTGCAAAGGGAACAACTACAGATGTATGGTTCATGCTTGATCATGCCTGAATAAACATTTGTGGGATATCTAAATTTTGCAATCGCCTCTTTCCTTCAGGAATATCACGAATATATGAATATTTCGCGAAATAAAAGTGATCTATTGTACATATTGAATACATAGCAACTTTATTCCCACCAAGTAGGAAACTCTTGTTAAACTTCGTCACTGATGCCCAAGCAAAAATAAAACCAAAAATGCATTGAGTATATTACCATAAAGCCATCAAATGACTTCATATGCATTCTTATATATGTACATCCCTGAATCCAACTTAACAGAATTGGAACTGGCCAATATTATCAACCAATCAGATTATCAGAAGCCCTGTAGCCCTTATTGTATTTGGACTATCAACCAATCAGATTATCAGAAGTCCTGTAGCCCTTACTGTATTTGGATTATTAACCAATTAGACTACACCATGAACTAATCATCGATTATCAATAAATTAGAACTTGCAGTGAAGTAATAATCAAACCTCTTAACTACATTTTGTCATCCCACAATCTTAACCTATGCTCAACTGATCAGTCACCGGAGGGTTCACCAGGAACTGATAGAAGTATCTAAATAATGTAAACCACTTTATTTTCAAGAGAGATTAATTTTCAAGAGAATCATTCTCGATTATAAATCTTCTGTGAATATCGCGTTCACTGATAACGAAACTATCCATAGTAAAATAGTATCTGCTGAGATGCGAATGCAACATACAGACATACGTTGTGAAATTGAGTATTCGTGAAAATACGGTGATTTGCAGTAACCAACCATTCAGCACCGAGGAGCACTTCTGATTTTGTCTGGGACTCGGTTCTACACAACAGTTTGTTTCAATGTGGATTATATCACCAACAACAAAAATGTACGGAATCGTTGTTATCGATTCGCCAAAGTCAACGTGTGTAATTTGGCAGTGATGGCGTGATATTGACGTAATATCACAATTTGCTAGATCTAACTTGTCGCCCGGTGTCAGAAGATGTCCGGACATTTGGACCAGTCTCGGTCCCAGTAATTGCCTTTAAATAACCAATCTTCCTTGCCAGTGTGTGGGTTGGTTCCAAACTTGAAAAATCTGCAACAAATAAACAGGCTATATATTTTTATGTAAAACAGCAACATATCAAACAACTCGAAATCTTATACTTTCTGATTTGTTGACTGTTTTGAGGCATCAAGATACGAAAGAAAGGGACGAGGGCTACATTCGTTCATCGTGATCCAAACGATTGAACCGGTTGGACCAGAGTTGTTCGTTAATCAAATGAGGTCAGACCTAATAATCTGATACGGCTTTCAGGTGAGCCTTGCAAGGCCTGCATAAACGTTTGCAGGTCTGCCAGGATTTATACCGGAACATATTACATTTGAAAACAGACAAACTGGTTGAACTGGATACACAAAGGGGGCCTAGGTCGAGGAAACAGTATAAAAATGCTGAAGAAATAAAATTGGGAGAAAATGACAGTCTAATAAAAAAAATAGTATATTATTCATATGAGGAGATGAAAGGGAAAATTGGAGTTTGACTTTTACTTTATTCAGTTATCTCCCCTTTCATGAGTTAAGTTTCTTACACTGGTGTCCATTCATCCTTCCTGCGCTTCCTCTCTTTCCGGGCAAATCTTTGTTTCTCTTCTATTCTGTTTTTCTCCGCTGCGGCAGCATCTAGAACCAAACATTATATATTGTAACGGTTGTGTTGGTGTCAAAAAGGTTCATCAATTATTAATTTTTTTTAATTTTTTTTTTTAAGATTTCTTTACGGTCAAATATTAAAGAAACATGTATTTAAAGTATTGCTTAAGTGTTCAATGGAAAAACAAGTGTCATTTCTATTAAGTAATATGGAGTTCATTATATCAGAACAAGAGAAAATCAGCGGTGGAACAGTAAGCACCCATCCAATTCTATGCACATGCAGGTTTTGTTCAATTTAAAATTTAGCCTTTTTCATGGTATAACAGGAATACTGACCAAGTTTCACCTGAATCTGTTTGGTAATATTAAATTAAGCTGAATTTTGCGCAACTTTGAAAATATAGCCGTACACTTTGTACATTGTCCAAGTTCACCAAGTTCCATAAAATTGAATATTTTAGCAAGTTGTCTTGTGGAAACCAAAGCATGGACGGGTGAACGCTACCCATTCCATAAACCGTAAAAATATTGAAAAGGGTGAAAAAATAATGGGAACTAAATTAAATTATTGTGTAAATCCATGTACTATGAATATTGAACACAAGAAAACGACATTGTTTGATTCATACAGACCTGATGAGTAAGTATATTATACAAACTTACCTATCTGCCCTTCCTCCAGAAGGCGAATGTCTGGCCGTAAGCGTGAATCTGTGGGAGCGAGCTGTCCTGCTATATCTGGGGTCAACTCATTCAAGGCCATGGCGAACAATGTGAAACTGAAATACTTAATATACAACACATCGACTGTTTAACTCCATCAAATGTTGCTTTCAACACAAATTTAGTAATTCTATAAAAAAAAAAAAATGAAAAATTTACAGAATATTTTGAAGAGAATAGAATTAACATTAACAAAATTATCGTTGACAAAATAATTTGTTGTGGTTTTATTTATTTATTCTGTATCAATGATCCATACATTTATTACATGGTTTTCAGGGATGGGTTTGGTTTGTTTGTGTTTTACGTCCTATCAACAGCTACGGTCATTTAAGGACGTGCCAGGTTTTGGTGATGGGAGACTTTTAATGATAATGAAATGACAAGTTATGCAGTGATAAGCTTTTTATGAACGGAGAAATATATAGGGTAGTGGTTTATAGACGATAAACAGTTTATTTCACAATGTTTTCAGAGTTTATTGTTCGAACAATTTTCTCATTGCACACACATGCATAAAATCTTGAGTCCAAACAACAAACTCTGAAAACAAAGTTTGATAATCTTTAATCATAGTTTTTATCCCATTTGTCCTCATTTCCAGAGATCTTAATCCAGAGGTTACATTTGTCGTGTGAGGATCTCTACCGCAATGGTATAACACAACCACTTTTTTACACTGTTGTTTTCATTAAAGAATACCTGTAGGGATTTTTCTGGGCGTGGGTGTATCGTCCATATACACTCTTGCCCTGGAATGTGGAGGTCGTATGTTGATAAGTGTTTTACGGAAATGTCATCGTTTACGTCGGAACTCCCACTAGCACCGTTGGACTGCAAATGTCAAATTAATGGTCTAAATGATTCGCAAAATGAGCATTTTTCTACGTACCCTGGTAAGTACAACAACAATTGTAAATTGTTAATACTATGACAAACGAATTCAGTGATCAAACTATTTTGTAAATATGATGCTACAAAATAAAATTACAACTTCCAACTTAATTACAGACCATCATATTCATGAAACCATGAACTCGAGTAAAATTTATTGTAACTTGCTTAATTGATATAACAAGTTAAAAATGTCAAAAGTTAAAAACAGTAGTTAAGTTAAGTCTCGATCCTATCCTAATTCTTTGACAAAATTATTAAAATACAGTACATTTCACTTAATATCACACGCTTAATGTCACTTTTCAGTTATTATCATATTTTCTTGATGCACCGTTTTTCCTGCTACATTTGTATAATCATTATAAATCTACCAATGAATGAGAATTTGGGCTTGAGAATGGTTTGTTTAATATGGACCCAGATGTCATGGAATTTGGGGAATGACACGCGACTTACTTTGGCAGAATGACACGCGACTAACTTTGGCAGAATGACACGCGACTTACTTTGGCAGAATGACACGCGACTTACTTTGGCAGAATGACTGGGTGACTGAGTAGATGCTGAATTTTTCATGAAGCCATCGTAATCGGCCACATCAAGCATGAAGAGATCGTACACCCAGCTCCCGTACAACGCCTTCCTCTTCACCTTACTGAAATAGCAATACCCCAATACAGTCATCCCACCGTAGACACCATATTCATTCTTTCTGTTAGCACTTTCCTAAACTATAACGTTGTCACTGACTGCATCTTCCTCAATACACACATAGCATTTTAACCCTTTCACCCCTATGTAACTGTAATAAACCCTACCATGCATTGATCTGGATGAGTCCATTATGGTCTACAGTGGTGAAAGTGTTAAGGTTAAGGGTAAAAGAAACGTTCCACTCAAAGAGTTTCACTTTGACTCGGAGTAGTCTCCCTTCTATACAGAATATAAAGCAACCGAGAGGAGTTTTTCTGGTTAAGAGTTACTTCCCTTGTAAATTTTTTTTATATGATTTGTGGCCCTTAAATTGGACACTCAGTTTGATGCTGTGCTCGTATAATTCCTGTATGTCAACATCGGTAAAGTGCAATCTTAACAATGTTCAACCCTTGCATTTTTCTCCATTTTCCAGGCATACATTCATTCATGTACAACACAGTTTTACTTTTGAATTTAGAAGTTTGTTATCATGTTAGGTCTTAGCTTTATCATTTTCACATAAGCGAGTTGTTTTGTTTTTAAATGTCTGTGAACCCATAACATTTCCATCCTTAATTTCAAACTAAATTAAAAACAAGCCATTCAGATTGATATGTGTTGTCTGTGCCCAACTTTGACCATCAATGTGCATATCGGAGAAATAACAAAGTCAATGGACCATGAAAGGTAGGCTGCATCCAGCATTTGATGCTTGGGTTGAGATGTTCTACCTAAGATGCATCTATGGTCCAAGTTTGGTTGGTCTAGAACTTAAATTTTCAGTGAAACTAAATTAGACACAAAAACTTAATGTTGACATTGCCGCCGCTACAGCTGGTGGAAAAGCAACACCTTAGTCTCGCTTCCGATACTTTGTTGCAGCGAGACAAAAAGAAAAATCTTGAAATTACTGTCCTCTCACAAATGCTGCATAAAATTGCCTCAAATATTGGTAACATGCTTATAAAGCTAATGTGTTGTTATGTGACTTCAATTCTAGAATCTACCCGAAACAAACCACAGAAATTGTAGGAACTAACGTCATGCTATTGTATTAAGAAAACAAAAGTACTTAATTTTGATTTCTTCTGGGGAGGATATCCGACATACCATCTATTTCAGACAGTAAGATCAGCATGGCCAGGATTACTGCTGACCACAGGCCAGGATTACTGCTGACCACAGGCAGAGTTTAAAGATTTTTTAAATTTTGGGTTAAATAAACAAAAGGCATAATAAATATAGCTGTCTGACATAGTAAAACACGTCTTCAATAAAAAAATTATTAAGCAATTACCTATTTCTCATAAATTGATATACTTTCTATCATATATTTTTACCTCACCAAACTATTCTAGTGATAAAAACTTACTTTTTATCGTATACATAGCCCTCGACTTTGTGTAGATCCTTGCCGAACCAGCCCGACTGTTTGAAGTTAAGTACACTCTTCCATCCTGTCTTGTGACACAAAATTTCCATTACTCCATACTGAAACAGAATTATTACAAATAGGTTTGAAAATACACTTTATATCGTGATCATGCTTAACATTCAGATATCACTCCCCTGAATGCTGCAGCCTGTTATAATATATATATTATATGTGTGATCACTGTATACGGTTTGTTTACCATTTTGCACTCTACCAGCAGCTAAGGTCATGACCTGGAGGTCATATTGGAAGGTCGGGTGGAGCAGTGGTTCACACCCTTGTCTTTAACTAAAGCAGCCTGATTTGATTCCCCAGTCAGATGTTAAATGGTACGAGCTTTAGAAAATGGTGACAGCGGCTGGAGTACAATTAGTGACAGTGATATTTTCCCCAAAGCATGCATATATATTTATTAATGGTAATTCAGGGGTGCTAAATTATGAAGACAGTGGATTATGAAATCATTATGTTACAAATACCTGAAGTGCTAAATCAGGATTACCACTGAATATAATTTTTTTATATTTAATCTGTAAGTTACAAATACCTAATTATAGTGTATGTTCCCAAATATATAGACTGTCTGTATATAACATATTCAAAACTCGTGGCAGTGATATTGTGATTGCCCTACGACTTTGTACAACTTACATAATCAGTCAAACATGACATCGTCACGGTAAATGACTGCAGACATCAACAACATCTCTTTATGTTTAAATAGTTCCAGTTCAGAAACGGTGAATAATATGATTATTTACTTCATACAGACAAGCTACATACATGTATGTGACAGTTCTAGTTCTGAGCAGAAATTCCAGTCAAGCTCTGTTTCCTACATAGAAACCATCTTTCCCCCAGTGATAAGCCCCTGTCCAGTTATTATACGCTCACTATAGCTTCTTGATGCAGACTGTAAATGACTGTTTTAACACATCAATTTATTGAACCAGATGGACCTAGAAGATGAATGTAAACTATCTCCCACACATATTGGATGTTGGTTCTTTCCCCGGCATTACAGCAATTCATTGTTTGCTTATTTTTTTAAATCAAAGTTTTATTTAAACACATTATGTATATCATTAGAAAGATGTTACTTTTGATCTGGGATATATATATATATAAATGATGAACAAAAAATCTCTGCTCTATAATATTTGTGTAAAGTAGAAAATATTTGTAAAACATATAAATGCACCTTTTCTAGCTTTTACAGATATGGAGCTTAATGAAATGCAAGTTGACCACTGTAGCCAGTAAAGCAGACAATATACATGTACATGAAATACATTTGATATTTTAGTGAAATGAACTCCTCCAAGTGTATATCTGTTTGGTAGAGCTTCAAGTGACTGCTGGACTTCTAGTATAAAGGTAATATAGCTGAACACAAAGTCACTGATGTAGATAATATAGGTCGCAGTGACCTACATTTTATGTATTGTTGCAATAGGTATCAAGAAATATCCATAAAATATGATTGGCGACTGTTTGACCTCTTTTAGTATAAATGTAATGGAGATTAATACAAAGTCATACGAAAGTCAGTGGTGTAGATAATATAGGTCACAGTGACCTAAATTCTATATATTGTAAAATAGAAGATTTGTGCGGAGGAATACGATGAACCTTAAAATTTTGGTTGATAATGAATTTATCATGCTACCGGTAAGTGTTATTATGTAGTATATAGATGCTAATATATAGGTCACAGTGACCTAAATTTCACATTTTAATGCAGTACTTCTCAGCAATTAATCTAAGCATGAAGTGATCTGTGACTTGTATTTTATATTGTTATGGAGAGTCTCCCGATTTTGGACCCTAAAATATAGACCATTTTCAGCCAGTAAAATTGCTAAGCTATTCACATCTATACAGTGTAAATTATTTTATTTGAAAGAAAAATTCAAAAGATGACATTCAGAAGTGTTATTTTCTACCTAAGGGGCACACATACACAACTTTTATTTATGTTTTTAATTTTGAGGATGCAGATTCTCCGCTATAGAAATTTCAAAAGGTTGGCGAGCATGGAATAACTTTGTATTAAAGTAAGGAGGATAATCTCAAAGTCTCAGCAATATGTTGTTTGGAAAAAATATTGGAAAACACTAAATGGCCCTACTATGTAGGGGAGGCATAAACATGAGTCCTGACATTATAACTGCTTTGTCTTCAGCTGAAAACTATTTAATATTCAAATTGAATTTTTCGAAACCGCATATTTCCACATTTTGTGCAGGCTTGTACATTTTTTTATATTTCTTTCATCACTTACACATTGTATTGTGAAATTCAATATGTATGGAAATATTGGCTCCCATAAAACCTTGTAGACTGTCAACATGTTATTACTGTAATGCTGCTTTTAACAGCGCTATATTTAACTGGCAGGCGTACAAACGTCGCCTCTTACATGTTCTATACCCACGACGTACTTAATCTGTTGTTATATTGGTCTATTATAATCACCCATTCTGACAGAACGTTCTTTTTATAACTTTTAGTTTATCACATTCAACTTTCTTCTGTTTTTCATCTGTTCAGTTGAAGGTGAATAAAATACATTTTCCGTCTCTCTCAAGAAATTCACATTTCCTTGAAACATTTTACTTGCATGAGTTGTACTTAATATATTATGACCCAGTACCTCGGGAACAATTCTTTTCAGGTATTGTTTGGAGAAGGAATGTCTTACACACTATTTAAATCATATTTACCACCCTATTCTTTAGACTAAGTTACAACACCAATCGAGAATAAGGCTTTGGTGCTATATATATACCACCCTATTATTTAGACTAAGGTACAAAACCAATCCAGAATAAGGCTCTGGTGCTATATATATACCACTCTATTCTTTAGGCTCAGGTACAAAACCAATCCAGAATAAGGCTCTGGTGCTATATATATATACCACTCTATTCTTTAGGCTCAGGTACAACGCCAATCCAGAATAAGGCTCTGGTTCTATATATATACCACCCTATTCTTTAGGCTCAGGTACAACACCAACCCAGAATAAGGCTTTGGTGCTATGTATCGCCCTATTCTTTAGGCTCAGGGACAACACCAATCCAGAATAAGGCTCTGGAGCTATATATATACCACTCTATTCTTTAGGCTCAGGTACAAAACCAATCCAGAATAAGGCTCTAGTGCTATATATATACCACCCTATTCTTTAGGCTCAGGTACAACACCAATCCAGAATAAGGCTCTGGTGCTATATATCACCCTATTCTTTAGGTTCAGGTACAACACCAATCCAGAATAAGGCTCTGGTGCTATATATATACCACCTTATTCTTTAGGCTCAGGTACAACACCAATCCAGAATAAGGCTTTGGCACTATATTCCACCCCACACTTTGAACTTGGGCAATATACAACCAAAACTTGAAAAGTTATATTGACCTCAACTTTGTCTTGGTCAATATCACTTTCCCATATAACCACACATTCACCTCAAGGAAAGTCAATAACTGATAAATATGTTACTCACATGTTCTATCCAGATCTTGCCTACGATAACGTTGTGGACACAACAGTTGACGTTGGACCATGTGTACACCTCGCCATGTCTGTAAAACAAAACGAAAGGTCAAATAACGCAATGAGTTGTCTGTTTTCTGTGTTTGGTGACACACAATACATCTCCAGCACACACACAGGCATACATACATAGGGAGATGTTAGCCAGGTGGCATAGGACTAGTAGTTAGCGCCTGATAAGGCAGCTCCTGCGAATTCCTCAATATTGTATTGATTAATATATATATATGCTAATTGCATTGACTGTATAAAATTGTATATCTATGTACTGTAAAGCGCTTTAGAGTGGCTTATGTTAGCTAGATAGGGCGCTATATCAAATGTTGTATATTTATTTATTTATTTATAATAAGGCTGTGTCAACAGAATGTGCTCTGTGTGTTAGAGAGATCACAAAGTCACTGTATACAACAATCCTCACAAGGGATTTCTTTGTGTGACCATACCGTATGTCTCCCCATATAGCCAATATTATTGACCCTTCTTTCACCTCTGACCTAGAAGAAGTAAAGGTCAATGTGAACAAACTTTAGTGTAACTACGTATCTATGGGTGATTTTGTTCTTCTAAAAACTATACACAAACATATCATGAAAAAGTTACATATTTTCCCACTTATTTGACCTTCGACCTGGAGTTGAAGGTCGCAATTATCAAATTGCAGTGCATTGCACACTTTTTTGTGGATGATGCAGTTACACATGGCTCAAATCACAGCCTGGACAAGACTTCTGTGGAACTTTTATATTATTTGACCTTTGACCTTTAGGCCTTTGGTCAGTGGTTTTTCTCCGTAACTCCGGCTTTCCTCCACCATCAAAACCTGCATGTCCTTAAATGACCAGAGCTGTTAATAGGACGTAAAACACAAACAAAACAAATGGAGGCCACAGTGACCTAATTACAGTGAACTGCACACCTTCTTTGGGTGATGCTGATACACTTCAAGTTTCATCAAGATTTCTTTTATTGGTTTTAAAGTTACGGCCTGGGTAAGATTATATTCATTTGATATAGGATGTGTATATGATTATAAATTATATATCATAGGGTATATATTGATAAGTATATCTATATTGCCTTATAGGTATCGCTTTCAAACCTTTACTCCACTATCAAACCTTTACTCCAGATGTAAGATTTTTGAAATGTCCAAACGCAAGGCTTGCTGATGCTTTGACAGTTGATTAGATTTGTTTTTTTCGCTTCAGCTTCTATTTCCAGCTAATGTCATTAAAGGAAGCACCTTTCTTGTATACTGGAGGCAGACTGTGTGGCATGGTGTATTTCCCTAATCCTTGTGATAGCGCGGATCTGATGTCAACTTTAGAGAGCTACTTCACTGAAATACTATACTGAAGGCACCCTGAGCACAGTACTCCACCGGTCACATTAAGGACTTGCCATTCCACATAAAACCCCAAAAGGTAAGGCAACAACTCATTTTCTTATACTTATAATAAGGCTGTTTCGATGAAAAAGAATTTCTTTCCATGTCGAGGTAAAATATTATGCCAAATGAGATTTTTTATTTTTTACCTTTGTTTTCATTTTGAAGACTTACTGTGTGGTTTCATTGGCTACACCCAAGGAAATGACAAGAGATATCAAGGCAAAAGCTAGACACAAATAAGGAAATGATGGCAGAAAAATCACAGGAATTCCCAACATAACATTAGAGAAATTGTATCATTTGTTTCAGTGATAAACAAAGGAAAAAATAGGAATACAAATCTCATTAATTTAAGGTTAATGATTCACACCTGACACTCTGTCAGAGATAGAATTGACTATCAGCAGGGAACAAATACCCCTTGAACATT
Source organism: Mizuhopecten yessoensis (assembly GCF_002113885.1). Classification (NCBI taxonomy): domain Eukaryota; kingdom Metazoa; phylum Mollusca; class Bivalvia; order Pectinida; family Pectinidae; genus Mizuhopecten; species Mizuhopecten yessoensis. The sequence goes on along the minus strand of NW_018408849.1, from coordinate 955,483 downwards.
AAGCTAGGTTAGTTTTTTTTTTTTTTACATAACAATCCTACAATTTTTTAAATTAAATTACATCATCACAGTCCAATTCCAGAAGCCTATGAATTTAACACAATAAATCCTCTTACCGAGTCAATATGGCAAGCCTGATTCCATTAACGGTTAATTACTTTCATGGAATCAGCGGAAGTAAAACTGGTTTACTGAATCGAGGGTTATAATCAGTGTGCAGTTTTGCATTCACCAAGCTCTTGCAGCCTGTATAGGCAGCCAGACCATATGATGTGCTGTGGATCAGGTAACACTCATTACACTGGGTCAGGAACAAAATACAATTGATCTGAGGAAAATGTTCAGTGGAATTTAGTCAGGGGGCCAAAACAGCTCAATTGGTATTAAATATTTATCAAAAATATATGCCAACAACATGTAAACATGTAGCCGCGGTGGCAGAGTGGTTAAGGCATCTGACATGCTGCTACCGCTAGCCCTCCTACACTGGGTCGCTGGTTTGAGACCTTCGTGGGGCAGTTGCCAGGTAATGGCAGTCAGTCGGTGTTTTTTCTCCGGGAACTTTGGCTTTCCTCCACCACCAAATCCAGGCACATTCTTATAAGACCGTAGCTGTACACGTTAACAGGATGTAAAACACAAACAAACAAACATGTACAAATAAAAGTCTAAGTAATATCCCACCGTGTCAGCTCCAGTGTAATCATTCCTTTCGGGTTGATCTCCACCGATTTGCCCCAGAACTTCAACTTCGGGTGGATGGACCCGTGGATCTTGAAATGTTTTGATTCCACCAGGAAAGCACTAACAGGCGGATGGTGACTAACCTGCTCACCGACCAATCGGAACCCAAGATCACTTCTAAAAGCACAAAACAATATCCATACTTTACTAATAGGTCAAAAAAAATTGTTATCTTCTTTTTTACTTTTTTTGTATTAAATGCTACACAACGTTAACTGCTATGATAATGAAGATGATAACGATGACGGTTATAATTGATGATGAATATGATGATGATGATGAAGATGATGACGGTTATAATTGATGATGAATATGATGATGAAGATGATGATAATGAAGATGATGACGATGACAGTTATAATTGATGATGAATATGATGATGAAGATGATGAGGATGATGATGAAGATGATGACAGTTATAATTGATGATGAATATGATGATGATGAGGATGATGATGATATCATAGTGAAAATGTTGATGACTATTTCATATTATATATTGAAGAGGATAATGAAAAATACTAATGATACACATGTCCACAAGTCCTGGGCTGTACTCATGAAACCGTTCTCATGCTCAAGCATGGATTCTGTGCTCAAACCAACTTTCTTGTAACTCACTCAAATCATGTCAAACGATCAAAAAGACAATGGTAAACATTGAAAATGTTATTTGATATTCTCTTTGTCAAATAATTGACAAAATAAGATTTCATATATTGATTTATAACTAGAAATAAGAAATTAGACTTGAGCACAAAATCCATGCTTGAGCATGAGAACAGTTTCATGAATACAGACCCCAGCTCCCTGGAATCATATTCAATGTACCATCAGGTACTGGAATTCAAAGCTGATATACTTCTAATTTTCAATGAACAATTATCTTTTGGGTTTCTTTAAAAACAAATCCACATCTTGAATATAAATGTAAGGTTGAACCTGGTCATTTGGAACTTGTACGAGTCCATCAGGCCTCCTGATGATAGATAAACTGATGTCTACCTTTGATGTGTGTTTAACGAATCAATGCAGGCCTTGATATTTGTTTACTGATCAAGCAAATATAAAAACAACAAAGCAGTCATGCCTACCTACGCCACCTAACGTAAACAGCATGAACATAAATGTATAGTGTTTGAATTTACTATTTTTGAATTGTGTATGGTTAACCAATGAGGGTTCAATACTTTACTGTTACTCCTATCTGAGCGACACCTTTCCTTTCTGAGATATTTAACTCTTTTCTGAATGACATCTTTCCTTTCTGAGATATTTGACTCTTTTCTGAATGACATCTTTCCTTTCTGAGATAGTTGACTCTTTTCTGAGTGATATCACTCCTTTTTAAGATAATTAACTCCTTTCTAAGTGATATCACTCCTTTCTAAGTGATATCACTCCTTTCTGAGAAAATGAACTCATTTCTTAGTGACATCATTCTTTTCTGATAAATATTCAAGACATGATCATCAAACTGTATCATACAATCATACGCCTGAAGAAGCCCTAGGGAGCAGTATACAGACGAGGGTTGTGGCCATGTGTGATATTTTTGTTAAATGGCTAACCCCTGTTTAATGATATGTAAAAAAAATATAAAAATAGAACTGTACTAAAATTGGTTTAAGCTTGATGAAGTGGGCTATGTGAGCTTCACATTTGTAAAAAAGGAAGAAGATTCTTTTTGGTTCGAGAATAAAGTTTTGGCAATAATCCGAAAGGGTGCAGGTTACACATGAAAAGCTAGCTTTACAGGAGGTAAAATTTTGACAACAGCACACGACGCACAATTGCAAAAAATCAAGTTTTACAACTTTACTGGGACCCAGATAATTCTGCAACCAGGTAGAGGTAATCTTTAATTTCAGACAGAGCTTAGGAAAAAAATTACTAGTTGCGGGGGTCAAATTTTGGGTTAAAAATAGCAATTTTTGGCATTTTTTGGTAATTTTTGATGTGGTAACCATGGTTTTCACACAAGTGACATACATAGAAAAAAGAGGTTTATACACTTCTCAGTACTTTATATGTATTGTAAATGTAATGCAGTTTACAAATATATATACATGTATACATGTGTTGTGTAGGGTAAATCCGCTGTGTTTACATTTCCTCGACATGTGCCTTGTTTATCAGAGTCGGGCCATTTCTACTGTATACTGCTTAGAAGGCAGAAAGGCCTAGCAGATGATCTGAAAAATTTATGTTTTTATTCTATATTTTCCATCGAAGGACTTATTTATTTATTATCTACTATATATATAATATAAAGTAGATAATAAATAAATAAGTCCTTGCGAAGGAAAATATAGAATAAAAACATAAATTTTTCAGATCATCTGCTAGGCCTTTCTGCCTTCTAAGGCTTCTTCAGGCGAAATATCAGGACAGTAATATCAGGATAATAATATCAGTAATATCAGGACAGTAATATCAGGACAGTAATATCAGGTCAGTAATATCAGGACAGTAATATCAGGTAATATCAGGACAGTAATATCAGGACAGTAATATCAGGACAGTAATATCAGGGCAGTAATATCAGGACAGTAATATCAGGACAGTAATATCAGAACAGTAATATCAGGACAGTAATATCAGTAATATCAGGACAGTAATATCAGGACAGTAATATCAGGTAATATCAGGACAGTAATATCAGGACAATATCAGGACAGTAATATCAGGACAGGACAGTAATATCAGGACAGTAATATCAGGACAGTAATATCAGGACAGGACAGTAATATCAGGACAGTAATATCAGGGCAGTACAGTAATATCAGGACAGTAATATCAGGTAATATCAGGACAGTAATATCAGGTGTCCTTTGTGTCACCTTCAATTTCATATATATATATAATTACTTAACTTATTTCTGCACGACAATTGCTCCCTTTTGAATAACTTAACTGTTTTTTGGAGTTACTTAAACTCAGTCTGAGTAATTTTAGTCCAGTACAAATAATTCGACTAATTTCTTGGCATTTTTATTCTTTTGCATGACTTAACTCCTTTCATAGTAATTTAACTCTTTGAGTTTTTATTCCTTTTGACATTATTTTTCCTTTTTGAGTAACTCTACTAAATGCTGAGTAGCAGCAGAAATATCCAGGGACATCTAAGCTGATAACACCAGGAGACAGTAATATCAGGTGTCCTTCGTGTCACCTTCAATTTCATAATTAATGAAGGGGAACGATGAGGTAATTTTCTGCTTGATTTAAACTTCAAAGGGAAGTGAATATCAACATAGAGAACTTTATAAGTATGAACGTAAGCTAGTATATATCAAAGTGTTTACACCTGTAATTCCAATATTTACCTATTAAATATCACTCCTTGATGAACACTGAATATTGATTGGTCCTGCTAAATTAGAGCCTGAAGCAGTTTTATAATTAGTTTTCTCATTCTAATGAAAGCTATAAAATAATTCCAGCATGAAATAAAAAACGATTTTGTATCTTCGACAGAAAGATGATACAGTTTAATGATCATGTCTTGAAATACACAGAATAAGATTTTTATCAACCTTATTGATCACGTAGAATCAATATATCATTATATAATTATGAATATCCTTACTATATACGGAGAAGGAAATGTGGAAATTCTCGAGACAGACAGAAGGGAAACATGGTTTCCGGAAACAAACAGTACATTATTTCACGAGAGAGAATGAAGAGGTCAATATCACCTCTTGAAATTGAGATTGGTTCTTTCATATAGCTGGCCTCCAGCTAAGAAAACTTTGATAGGTTTACACTATTGTGATTTACACTATTGTGATTTACACTATTGTGATTTCCAAATTGAAGTAGCAGTCACTTACAGTCTAATTTTCCCAATAAAAATCAGATATATACGATAACTTGTTATCTCCCTTTCTTTTTCGTTGCCATGACAATACATCTATTCATTTATACCATGCAGGTGACTCAGAGTAGACCAGGGGGCCCGACTACAGTCAGTGAAGTGGCCAGGGTTGGAATTGTTATCAATCTACAATTAGATCTTTGAGTGGGCTTATTACCAGGCATGGGCTTATTGCAGGATAAATACAGCATTCCTATTTTTGGTAGTCATTGTACGAAATTATGAGAAAATACTGTATACCGGGATTTTTTTTGCCAAGTCAAACATTTTCTTTGCCCATGAAGTTTCTATTTTTGCCCAGTGATAATTTTGCCCTTAAAGTTTAATTACTATGTATATCATATTGTTTACTTATATCCACTGTAATGAAAAATTTGCCCACATCACCAATGACGAAAAAGGCGAAAATTATACTCCAGCGAAAATTTCCCGGTATACAGTAAACTAGTGTACCAGTCCATAATACTGCTAAAAAAGTCGGAGGACACTGTATATTACCTGTTTAATTCAAACGTCTCCCCTAACAGCGGGTTGAAGGGTTTACCGATTCTGTCCCAGTTGGAGGAAATTGCCGATACTGCAAACGCTGACACATACTGTAAAACATAAACGATTTAGTGCCTGAGATTTTTGTTTCAGTAATTATCCCCAAACCTGTTCAATAAATCATCGAAATGTTTTGATTTAATTCTCTTCAAATTCCTATTTTCTTTGTGGGACAGCAAAATTTTCTTTTAGCAATTATACTTAAAAACACTATAACTCTGTCAAATGTTGCAAATTCATTATTTTCATATCTGAAATTTACTTTTGGAACAAATACAAACAAGAGGCCCAAGAGGGCCTGTATCGCTCACCTGAATATTTAAGCAGTCATAGCAAAATATTCTCATTAAATATTATATTGCACTAAAAATATTTCCCTCGCAAACTTTGTTAGCTCCATCTGTTGAAACTACCAGCAAAATATTATTATAAGATTCTATGCTTTTTGATTCTTCTTCAGAAGTTGCTTGACATATTTTTCCCTGTGATCTTGTAAGTAGGTCAATGTCATTTTCCTTCTCAAATTGGTTAGCTCTATTCCAAAAAGCTACCAGCCAAATCTTATGAATCCATTCCTTTTAGTTCTCAAGAACAAATCCATTAAAATGTTGTTGACCTCTGTGACCTCTAAAGTAGGTTGAGGTCATTTTCATTTGCAAACTTTGGTGAGCTCTATCCCGGGAAGTCACCAGCCAAATATTATAATTTTATGCCTTTTAATTCTTCAGAAGAAGCTGTTTGAACTGTTTGACATATTTGAACGCTGTGACCTTGAAAGTAGGTCAAGGTCATTTTCATTCGCAAACTTTGTTTGGCTCTTTCCCAGGAAGCCACCTGCCAAATATTAAGATTTTATAACTACCAGTTCTTCAGAAGAAGTCGTTTAAAGTGTTTGACATATCTGCCTCATGTGACCTTAAAAGAAGGTCAAGGTCATTTTCATTCTCAAACTTTGTTCGGCTCTTTCCTAGGAAGCTACAAGCCAAATATAGAGATTATATACCTTTCAGTTCTTCAGAAGAAGTCGTTTGAAGTGTCTGACACATTTGACTCCTGTGACCTTGAAAGAAGGTCAAGGTCATTTTCATTCTCAAACTTTGTCGGGCTCTATCCAAGGAAGCCATCAATCAAAAATCAAGATTCTATACTTTTCAGTTCTTCAGAAGAAGTCATTTGAAGCTTTTGACATATATGACCCCTGTGACCTTGAAAGTAGGTCAAGGTAATTTTCATTCTCAAACTTTGTTGGGCTCCATCCAAGGAAGCCATCAGCCAAATATGAAGATTCTATACCTTTTAGTTCTTTAGAAGAAGTCGTTTGAAGTTTTTGACATATTTGACCCCAGTGACCTTGAAAACAGGTCAAGGTCATTTTCGTTCCCAACTTTGTAGGGCTCCTACCAACGAAGCTTTCAGCACAATATCATGACTCTAGGCCTGTCCGTTCTTCAGAAGTCCGCCCTTCGTGCCAGGTGAGCTAAAAAATCCTGCTTTTTAACGCTTTGATTTAGTGTTGTCTTGTCCTTCATTTTTTTCAAAACAAATTGTTTTTGTCTCATGAATTTTTTTAATCTTGTCAGCTTCTTTTAAGTTGGAAAAGTAAATAATCCTCCCAACAACAACAACACAGAAAAGTACAAAATTATTACAAAAAGAAGCGGCCTATAGGGCCTGTATTACTCATGTAGATTTTTAAGCAATTATAGGAAACTATTTTCATTGAAATAAAGGTTACAAATATTCTTCTAATTTCGACTCCACCTTTCAGCAATAAAGAGAGGGAGGGGTGGGGGCAACATTCTGTCTTTATATAACAATTAATTCCCTGGTCCCAATACTTCATAGCAAAATTAGGCTGAAATATATCAACTAGTCTGAAGGAGTAGGTTTTCAAAGACTCATACACACAGATAACCCCTTTCGTGCCATGTACCTCGACTGTAGATGGAGCTATACATTCCTCCTGTTTATTGTTTCCCAGGTCAAAGGAAAAGAGGCTAATGAATTATTGCTGATCAGTTTTTACATAACAACAAAAAAAAAGAAATAAAAGTTTTGAACTTTTGAACAGAATGACCTATCACAATGCACTGATTACAGTAAAAAAAACTGCATTTAAAGACCACCTGCCTATAAAGACCATGTAAAAATATCACAAAACAGTACTTTTGGCATAGAAATCAAACTGTTCATCAAGACAACCTGTCTGTTTTAAGACTGTTTTGCTGTCTCATTTGGAAGTATTGTATTTCTAGTCATGTTACTTTGTATTTAAACATTAAATTTGCCATCAGTCACTCACAGCAAACCTTTCGGCTGGGTCGGACGCCATGCTGGCCTTCTCTAGTAGCGACGTGTACTCCATGTACTCAGATATTCTCTGGATAAAACTTAACGGCTCATTGAACACAACAGGCATGGTGATCTTGGACAGTTCCTGCAAGTACATAAAAGAAAATAATGGTTATTACAGGAAATGTTTAGTAATTTAAACAATTATCATACAAAGTTACTTTGATGATGAACACTGAAAAATAAAACGTCATTATTCTTTGGACGGGCTCTGGTAAAATAAACAGTCATTATTCTTTGGACGGGCTCTGGTAAAATAAACTGTCATTATTCTTTGGATGGGCTCTGGTAAAATAAACTGTCATTATTCTTTGGACGGGCTCTGGTAAAATAAACCGTCATTATTCTTTGGATGGGCTCTGGTAAAATAAACTGTCATTATTCTTTGGACAAGCTCTGGTAAAATAAACCGTCATTATTCTTTGGACAAGCTCTGGTAAAATAAACTGCCTGAAACAAACACATTTAAGTGAAAACTAATTTCTGGTTTTCCTTTTGAAAAGTCACCCTAGTTGTTTAGAAGCAACATGATAATAGCACTGATATTCAATAATATCTAACCTTAAAATTACTCATCATATAAGTGCATTATTTTATCTGATCTGAAAGATTTGAAATTTTCACACAAGTTTAGTATTCGTGATATCTTCTTCAGATGGTTTTATTCAATATTTGAAACTCTCCTAACGACAGCCTCAAATTCTGTGATTATCTCGTAAAAGATTTTTCCTAACACAGTCAAATCTTTACTAACTACAGACACAGAAGACTTAGAAGTGGTCTCTTCATGTAGACAGTTTCTAAATAATACAGTACACTGCTTTATGGAGATGAAAAAAAGGATGTTCTCCCGATCCCGAGACAGGAAGTCTTAATAATCTGGTCTCTCTGCGGAAGAGTTGACTGTATAATTTTTTTAATTTTTTTTTTAACTTTCACGAGGCCCCTCTAGATCTGGGCCAGACTCTCTACTTGACACAAGTTTACAAGTGGTAGCCATTAGTGTCTGATGCGGGGACGGATCAATGCTGTGACTGTAACACACAGACAGGCTGGTGTCCCTGCCTGGTAATCAACGGCTCAGTGACAATTCTAACCCCTCATCATCGTGTCACCAACAATTCTACCTCGTTAACCGAATTTCACATCGTGACAAATCAACAAAATTGTTTTATAAAGGAGTTACCAAAACAGATTTTTTTTCTACTTTTATCAAAATCTTTCCTTCACTTTCCTAAAACAAAACTTGTGACTAAAATGGAATGAGGACATACTGGTCACAGGTTCATGTCAGACTAGTTAACTGATATTTGCTTAAAAACATCTCTCGTGGGATAATTGGTAGTCAAATTTCCCGAGAAATAACTGAAAAGAATATATGAAATGCTATACACACTGTGACAGTCGTCTGTCTATCAGGATGTGTACGTGACCTTTTAATACTATAAGTATATAGAAGGCTTGCCATAGGCTTTACCTATGATAACATTAATTCATTTTATAGATTGCTATACAATGAAATATTCTGAAATGAACTATGACAAAAACAACTTTGTGTTTGAGCTTACGCAAAGTAAACTTTATTTCGTTCCTTTATATAAGGGGTACAAATCTACATTGCAAAATTTCCTAAATATCTGAGGCAAGTGTTTTTTTTTTAAATTACCGTAACTGTTCAAATTCTGCTGACGTTTGATTGAATTTATAAAATAGTTGTAGTATTTTGAAAGACAATGCATATCAACATTTGAAAGTTGAAGCATTTATAAAGAATGACCTTGATATGGTGGGATGGTTAACTGCAATCTAAAAATACTGTGTTGGTTTACACACGCATGTATTTTAACAGACAGTGCTATAGATATGCATAAACAAGAATGTCCGTGACTATATTAAGCTACCTCTACCGAAACTTAAAGACGCGGAGGTTCAATTATAGTTGACATTACCAGATGATTACCATGCATGTGTCGTTAACTGTAAGCTCGTTAGTTAACAGCTGTGTTAAAACAATAAACAATGGAGTCTTAATTAGGAATCTTTAGGAATCTTAAGTGTGTATCACCAGCACTCTCCCGCCATTCCAGAAGTGGCTACCACTGTTTTACCGTCCTCAGCATGCAAACTTTTTGTCTATTTCCCGTCCTGATTGGTTTAGGGAATACTTAAGTGTTTCTCAATCATCCTCTCAGGCTTGTGGCAAATTTCCTTAAGATAAGATAGCCTAATGCCAATATTGTTTTCACACAAAATAAAGGAATTTCGGTGTTGCTTATCTTGGAAAAAGAATATTTTAAGTTTTTCCTCAGAAAAGGAAAACTTGGGAGTTCCTCTCCAAAGGAAAACAAGAGGCCCAATGGGCCTGTAATGTAACATTAACATTAAGCTTGTAACAGGCAAAATATCAGTATCTATGACTCAAAGATCTGTTCTATATATATTAGTAATGGAGTAATTTTTAAATGAACTCATTTACCCCTGAAGACACATTTGAACCCTTCCAATTCAAAGGTTGGAATAGTTCATTGAGATAGAAAGAGCACAAACTTTATACCAAATGTTATTATTATACCATATGCCTTTGGTTGAGGAACACTGTTTACCAGAAATTGGAGAAATTAGATTAATAAGACAAGATAGAATTTACTTTTCGTAGGAAGCACTCACCACTTTTTTGTGTATTAATAACAATTCACTTATCCATTTTGTTAATTTAACAGCTACAAATCCAACACATGCCTTTTTGTTTTCACAGACTAATATTATAAATATTTCTATATCAGTCGCCTTTGATAAGAGCTTGAAGTCATTTCTTTGGTATAAATGATCACCCATCAAACATCTAATATAAACAGCATTATAGACTAGAAATATGTCTATAAGATATGGGTGTCCTGCTCAAACACTTACAAACTAAAGCAAGGTCAGAGAAGTCAATGTCACAATGTCATCGTTCTCTACGTATAAAGGCACATAATCATGGGAAGTTGCGTGACCCTAGCTGTAGTACTTAGTCCATAACTGACTTAGGATCAATGTCCCACTGCACTGTGGTTTTTTCTATACACAGTAACCTCCCCTTTACTTCCGTTTGGATATAACTTTAGCACAGTTGGACCACGATGCTTCCATTTAAAACCGGGTAGCTCAATTGGTTAGTGATGGTATATAAATCTGAAGTCCAGGGTTCAAATCTCGGTCTAGCCCTGCTGAAGTTTTACACGACAGGATACTGTTGTCTATTGTACTTTGCTTATTTCGTCTTTATTGTTTCTCATGACATACTGTAAGGTATGGGTTTCCTTTCAGAAACGATCTATCAATGCTATAGTCAGGCCGGAAAAAAACCCGGTTTCCAATCCATAGTAACAGTTTTTGGCAGCAGTACAGGGGCACAGAAACTAGCTGGATGTCTAAGTATGGACAAGGTTTTAAACATGATGTGCCTGTACCATTTCATGGCAGGACATACAAAATGTCATCTGTATAATTTAAGCTTTCTTTACAAGTGTTTCCATCTTGTTTGTTTGTCCCTTTTTATAAATCTAACCAAGCCAATCAAATCTTTAATTGTTTTCTTGATAATTTTTCTTTTCATTTTCAAATCAAGTATAATATCTTTTGGTGTTTTAGTTAAAACATTTAAATGCAATTAACAATAGAGCCTGCTCCTGCTCTATCTGGTTTTAAACATCAATATACTAATTGAAAGCTACAGCTAAATCTTCACCCTTTTAGCACTGAAATTCTGATCAATACTTTCATGTACTGGTACTGAAGCTATAATGTTTGTAATGAGTAATATGATTGGCTAATCTCACAACAGATGTTGAAACAAGGTTCCTGATTGGCTATAATTCCTGAGGTAGCTACTGAAGAAACTCTGTTTATTGTCTTGACTGATACATCTTTAAATTCACTCAGTCTGCTCCTTTGTCAATTCAATTTAGTTTTAGCAGCTACAATAAAAACCTGTGAACAATCTCTACACTTCTGATCAATACACTTCGCCTCTCATACACATTTGATAGACACAGGCTACTGGAGGGTACTGCAGCCGTCAGTACAAATATTGACTGAACCCAGTTTTTGAAGATTGAGATAAGTTTTTCTAATTGTGGAATTTTTAAAGAAGTCCACATGTTTGGAACTGCATAAATATATTCCTCGGTAGAACATTTAATGTTAACTTGCTTAACTCATTCACCCCTAAAGACACATTTGAACTGTTCCAATTCAAAAGTTGGAATAGTTCATTATGAAAATTCAAAGGTGAATGAGTGAAACACGTTTTAGTCATAAGTATCCCAATTATTTTTTTTGCTAAATCATTTGTTGTCAATATTTTGTTCGAGACCCTTTGACGTTGAGAAAACAGTCTGATAAGTGAGTCACACAAGGTGGTCTTGCACACGTACATTCGACGGCGCCGTAAGCCGATCTGATAAACTCGTTCAAACACTGCATCCAACAAATTTACGGGTTCAGTATATCTAAATTAGTGTACATGGTATTCATTTATCTTTTCCAGTACCGTAGTAAGCACAAATACGTCCGATATGCTTGATTAGAAAGTATAAGTATCGCCTTGAAACACCATGTCGAAGTGCCGATTTTCGGCCTTTCAGATAACTTCAAACAATAGGCCCTATATCGTATCTGACTGTGTACTTTCGTGGTTAGACGTTTTAGAACTTCAAGTGATCGAGAAAAGTTATTTAGCATCGCAGTTATGCAGTTTTTAGAACAGCAAACCGTTCAGAATTACTCTGACGGTCGCTTGTATTCGTCCTTTTCCTTTCAAATGTGTTCTACTGCCATTTACATTTGAAATGTATGATCTTTTTAAATATCTTTATATTTATTTTTACATAAAACATGAATTACGGTGAATGTAAACAAAGGAAAAATAATTATCAATATTGCATCACTGAGGCTACTTTTGATTTGGATTTTATTACCGTAAAAACCCATGTAATTTGCGCACCTGTGTAATTTGCGCAGGTACTTTTTGAGGCTGAAAATCGGGAAAAAAGCTTCTACTCGAATATTTTGCGCACCCAAAAAATCGATCTCTGAATTTTGTTTTTAAAAATATATTTCTATGATTTTTTTTTCATTGATGTAAAATGATATTTGAAACCAAGAAGAAACTACGTAAAATGTGTATTTTGTTGCTTGTTTTCTTTAAATTTAGATGATCACACATGACACACACGTGTGCGCATATCGGCATACATCAATTCATTTTAGCAATATTTTACATAAAACATTTACTTGCTTACAATAACATATCAATTAATAAGTAATTCGATGTTTAGTAACCACTGGTGCATATCTCCTGGTGAAAGACATAATTAGATACCTTTTATTGATCATAATTACGATCAGTGAGAAGGGCTCATCATGGCGGCTTGGGTTACGTCACTTCAAACCAGGTCATGTCACAGTTCAGTTTGGCCACGGAATTAGATTATCTAAGTCCGTGGTTTGGCGATATCTTTTACAAATTACAATGCAGTAATTAGCTAACACTATCTCTGTGATTACCCGTAATCAATAGCTCTTCTAATTGAAATGATTTGCAGTCGCTATCGACGGACCGTGTTGTTGTTTTTTCACTCGCCAACACGTGGCGTGAATTACGAAGCCCTACTGCATTGTCATAACAACAGACTGATTTAACTGATAAGTGATTATAAAAAACATGTTTCTACTAGAAGCGTGGACAATCAATACATCCTCTTCAAATCTACTCCAAGGAAAAAAATAGTTAACGCAGACTATTTTTACGATGCTTCATTTAATAAATATTGAAATAATTCACGAGGTTATTATCAATCACGTGTTTACGTAATGTTAGACGCGAGATCAACATGAAAGTGAGGCGGAAAAAAACCATGCTATACTGTCCCTGGTTTACGCATAGGCGATTTGAAAAAAACTTACAGAACTTACATGGAACGGAGCTTAAATTGAACAACTACATTTTCGTAATAGAATGGGGAAACACCCCGAGATGTCGAAACGTAATGTCGTAAGTTGATCGGCTATTCTCTGGCATAGGAATTTGGCTACACTTTTTTTGTTAACGGTTACCTATTTAATAATACTTTTCACCTAAACTCACATAACAACACATTATGTATCTTTTATTAATGTTTGACATAAATAAATTTGTTGACCGTCATTTGTCTTAAGAGTTCCGTGTACCAAGGGAAATAATCCAAGATGGCGATCTCCCAGAATCGTCGATCTTTTCCTGAAAAAAACTTGAAATTTTCTATACCTGTGTATTTTACGCACCCCCCACTTTGGGTATTAAATTTCTGAAAAAAAAGTGCGCAAATTACATGGGTTTTTACGGTAGTTTTATTTTTTGATTGAAGGCATGTAATTAAACGCGAATAATATCTTATTTGAACTTTTCAAGCTAGATTTTTTCACGATTCCTGTGTCAAGAAAATGAGATAAAGGCTGATTTTTCTCTCTTTTGAAAAAATAAATAAAAAAGTTCTGGTGGAAATTTTCAGCATTTTAATTTAAGATATATTTTCTTAAAATTACAGCCATGTAATCTGAAAGGATTAAAAAAATATCACATTATGGATTAAATTATAAACATCATGTATAACATTTTTTTTAATTTAACAGAATACTCCTTAATTTAGCAACATATTGAATAGTATTGCATTTCAAACAAGAGGCCCATGGGCCTTAACGGTCACCTGAGTCCTACAATATTTATTTTTGTTGTTGAAATATGTACCAATTTGAGTAAAAAATAGTATAATGTTAACTTAACTTTGTCAGGACCATGAGCTGATCATTCCTAGACCAATTTTAAGTGAGATCGGCCTATTAGAACTTAGTAGCAAAATAGCGGCCATGGCAGCCAAATTGTATTTCTGATTGACCCGAAAAATAACAACACTTTGTCAGGACCATGATTCGATCATTCCTACAAAGTTTCAGTTCAATCGGCCAAGTAGATCTTTACTTTAAGTTTGAAATAGTTTACCAAAATGGCAGCTGTGGTGGCCATATTGGATTTCTGATCGACCTGAAAAATAACAACACTTTGTCAGGACCATGAGTCAATCATTCCTACAAAGTTTCAGTTCAATCGGCCTAGCAGAACTTGACTTTAAGTTTGAAATATGTTTTCAAAATGGTGGCCGTGGCGGCCATATTGGATTTATGATTGACCTGAAAAATAACAACACTTTGTCAGGACCATGAGTCGATCATTCCTACAAACTTTAAGTTCAATCGGTCCAGCAGAACTTGACTTTAAGTTTGAAATAGGTTTTCAAAATGGCGGCCGTGGTGGCCATATTGGATTTCTGATCGACCCAAAAAATAACAACACTTTGTCAGGACCATGAGGCGATCATTCCTACCAACTTTCAGTTCAATCGGTCCAGCAGAACTTGACTTTAAGTTTGAAATAGGTTTTCAAAATGGTGGCTGTGGCGGCCATATTGGATTTCTGATCGACCCGAAAAATAACAACACTTTGTCAGGACCATGAGACGATCATTCCTAC
>NW_018408849.1:935414-940103 GCF_002113885.1 Mizuhopecten yessoensis | reverse complement strand
AAAAATAACAACACTTTGTCAGGACCATGAGGCGATCATTCCTACCAACTTTCAGTTCAATCGGCCCAGCAGAACTTGACTTTAAGTTTGAAACGTAAAATGTTAACGGACGACGGACGACGGACGACGGACGACGACGGACGAAAACGGATAGCAATAGGTCACTTGAGCTAAAGCTCAGGTGACCTAAAAATATTAAATATTTAATGATTTTAATGGAGGGCCTATCCGTAACGGTTGGGGGCCGAGAAAGTATGGCCACTGTTTAAAAAAAATTGGCTACTGAAATTCAAACATGGCTACTTTTTTGGCTACTGATTATTTAGGTCCAGGGTGAGCCCTGGGCAGTGTTGAGAGGGCCTGAGTAAATCCCTTAGCTCTCAAGACTGATCAGAATGCACACCAGGCAGTGTTGAGAGGGGCTGAGTAAATCCCATAGCTCTCAAGACTGATCAGAATGCACACCAGGCAGTGTTGAGAGGTACTGAGTAAATCCCTTAGCTCTCAAGACTGATCAGAATGCACACCAGGCAGTGTTGAGAGGTACTGAGTAAATCCCTTAGCTCTCAAGACTGATCAGAATTCACACCAGGCAGTGTTGAGAGGGACTGAGTAAATCCCTTAGCTCTCAAGACTGATCAGAATGCACACCAGGTAGTGTTGAGAGGGACTGAGTAAATCCCTTAGCTCTCAAGACTGATCAGACTCCACACCAGGTAGTGTTGAGAGGGACTGAGTAAATCCTTTAGCTCTCAAGACTGATCAGAATGCACATCAGGCAGTGTTGAGAGGGACTGAGTAAATCCTTTAGCTCTCAAGACTGATCAGAATGCACATCAGGCAGTGTTGAGAGGGACTGAGTAAATCCTTTAGCTCTCAAGACTGATCAGAATGCACACCAGGTAGTGTTGAGAGGGACTGAGTAAATCCTTTAGCTCTCAAGACTGATCAGAATGCACACCAGGTAGTGTTGAGAGGGACTGAGTAAATCCTTTAGCTCTCAAGACTGATCAGAATGCACACCAGGTAGTGTTGAGAGGGACTGAGTAAATCCCTTAGATCTCAAGACAGATCAGAATGCACACCAGGCAGTGTTGAGAGGGACTGAGTAAATCCCTTAGCTCTCAAGACTGAACAGAATGCATACCAGGCAGTGTCGAGAGGGACTGAGTAAATCCCTTAGCTCGACTCTATAGTTTGATTTTTTTGTCTTCATCACACTATCACCAATCCCTATATTTCAGACCTGCGGTTTCAATGGGCAGTATTTACTAAGTACCAGGTATATGGAGTGATCAAGTCAATTAAATTGAAGAATCGGTCGAACTCTCTCGTACAAAATCCCTGTTATTATTTTTTCAATAAAGTAACCTTAGAACTGGCTGAAACGAATCTGCTGGAATGATGTACCAGCCCCTGGTAAAATCCTATTTGATAACATTCTCTCATTTTTTAAAGGAATTTTCTGAACAGTTTTATGTTGAGTCATGGACACTAAACCACAAGAAATATATTTTTACTGCAGATAATTACATGTATTGTTATTTGTGTAGGAAAAACCCAGTGATTCCTGGTCCAAATGTAAATGTTTATGATTTTATTATTACAAGCTTTTGTAGCCTTAGATCAGTTCAATGAAATCTTACTCTGTATTATTTTAGGATCTAGCTGGAGAGATACCAGTCTCCTGTGTTTAACAGTCAAATCAAATACAGATTTATATACTTGAATGTCTACGTGGATTTAAACAGACAGTGCTGATTGATCCGCTGGAACACACGGTAACACGGGAAGTAGAGAATTTGTCCTGGTTAACGGACCGGATACATTTCGTATAGATCTGGACGCTCCCGGTACTGGCGGCTCCAGATACTGGACGCTATCAACATAGAACATGTACACTCCCTAATGAGCATTTCTTCATCTTTGTTTTAGTGGCTGTGTCTTGCAATTGCCCAGATATAGCCAGAGCCATTTACAGACTCTTTGGGAAACACGTAACCTGAAACACTTTATGGGCGACGATTTCGTAAGCCGACGAGACAGCAGACTCCTTACACTAATGATCTATGTGACGTCTTAACGCACGCTTACGATGATGGTAGAACAAGTTGATGGTCTTCCTGCGATACCAATAATACAAAAAGTCTGATAGTAATTACAATGACTCGGCTTGGGTTGAGGGGTGAGGTTTAGGGGGTTGGGGGTGAGGTTTAGGTGGTTGGGGGTTGAGGGGTGAGGTTTAGGGGGTTGGGGGTTGGGGGTAAGGCATTAAGTGAAATACTTTTATTTTTAATCGCCCATAAATCCCTCCAGCTCCTAATATCACCAGAACACTTTGAGTCTGCCTGCAGGCTTTGAGCTTAGTGGCAAGCTTAACGAGTTTCAGTCACAGTCTGCAAGTTGATTAAGCTGAATTCTTACCTAACAGGTAACTGAATATGTATAACCTTGAGTTTTTATACCTCCAAACTCAGTTTCTGCCAGTAAGCTAAATGAAATTCAGTAAGGCAGCATGAAAGCAAAAAGAGCTCATGATTAAACTTAGAGTACACACAGTCTCTGCCTGTAATTAACCATTTCCCTGCTGTAGACCATAATGGACTCATCCATATCAATAGATGGAAAAGTCTAATAAAGTTACATAGGGGTGAAAGGGTTTAGCTAATTGAGCTTGGGTAT
This sequence comes from Mizuhopecten yessoensis, assembly GCF_002113885.1. Lineage (NCBI taxonomy): Eukaryota > Metazoa > Mollusca > Bivalvia > Pectinida > Pectinidae > Mizuhopecten > Mizuhopecten yessoensis. Next base: position 937,421 of record NW_018408849.1, on the reverse strand, counting down.
ACTTTTAAGTATATAGGAAGAGGAAATCAAGAGGAAATCAAGAGGAAATAAAGGCTGTCAGCTAGTGGCTGTCAGCTAGTATTTTCCCATCGCTCTGATGTAGTCTGTGTGTTACATACTGGCTAATAATTACCTGGTATTGAATAAAACACTGTTTAAACTAAGTATACAGGAGAAATAAAATCGAGCTCCGAGCCTGGAAGCCTACTTCAGATGTTCAATGAATGAACAACAGCACAATGGACACAATGAGAAGAGTGGAGACTATGTGTATCAAGTACTTAAGTCAAACAATACTCGGATGGCTCCAATCAATTCACTATAAACTTCAGCACAATATCAGGATGAAAATCTGATACATATAGATCTCCTTCATTTAGTATACGTCGTCCATTCTGTGGGAAAATAATTGTTTATCCAAAGGAAATGATCTCCCTATCATTTTTTAAATTCAACTAAGATGGCTTAATCAAATTTTGATATAATATTTCTCTACATTTTGAATTGTTGTAATATGTACAGATGATAAGAACCAATAATAAAATCCAAATGATCTGTTGGTCTTTCTTATACATTTACTTGGTTGGTGAGTATGAACTGTTGAAATGTTATGTATCACAACTTTTGAGTACACAACCAGTAAGTGTGATTACAACTTAATGGTTGTGATATATAAACCTTTCTAAAAGATCTTTTTATCTGTGTATACATTTACTGTTACATACATTTATAGAGTGAAACCTTTCTAATCCGACACAGTATGGTACACAACCAACTGGCCATGGTCTAATAAGACAGGATGTCAGTATTCACAGATCTAATTTGGGTGTTATATAAATAGGATCTCAGCATTTTTTTGTTGAAATAGATCGGACACATGACTATTCTGGTGTCACATAATAGACAGGTTTACCTTATTATAATATACTCAGTGAATAGGATACCCTTAGCACAATAACTGGTGACAGATTGTACTTCGATCTAAACTGTTAGTTGTTAAGATGTAAGAGAAACTAGATCCACGATTAACAACTGAAGTTTTTATACAAATCTATGTTCGCTTATAATTATTATCATTGTGACATGCCATGTATTTCACATGTGGCAGACAGTGGTATTAGCACTATTGAGAGACGTCTTATACATGTATAATGTGGCCAAGGACTTAAAAGAAGGACTTCCTCTGAGTTCAAATTAAACCAAATTATATAAAAAAAAATCTTAATCCGAGATGAAAATAACAAAACACATACACTGTATACCAGGAAAATTTGGCCCAGTCAAACTTTTGCCCTACACTGGTAAAATAAATAATGGCCCAGTGTTAACTTTGCCCTACACTGGTAAAATAAATATTGGCCCAGTGTTAACTTTCCCTACACTGGTAAAATAAATATTGGCCCAGTGTTAACTTCGCCCTACACATCTGATTACTAGTGTTTATCATGTTAGTAATGTTCGTTGTAAGGATAAATTCATTCTCGTTTATGATGGAGGGAGGAAAAAGCAAACGTTAAACTGCATGGAAAATATCCCCGTGTACAGTACCTCAGGCCATACATGTTAACATACAAGACCTATATACATATATAAATGAAAAGTAATTTCTAGGTTCAGACCCACATCATTACTTGAGGACGACTAACAGATTTCCTCCATTTACAGACTAATCTGATCTGGTAACAAAAACAAGAGGCCCATGGGCCTTAACGGTCACCTGAGTCTATAGTATTTATTTTTGTTGTTGAAATATGTACCAATTTGAGTAAAAAATAGTATAATGTTAACTTAACTTTGTCAGGACCATGAGCTGATCATTCCTAGACCAATTTTAAGTGAGATCGGCCTATTAGAACTTAGTAGCAAAATAGCGGCCATGGCAGCCAAATTGTATTTCTGATTGACCCGAAAAATAACAACACTTTGTCAGGACCATGATTCGATCATTCCTACAAAGTTTCAGTTCAATCGGCCAAGTAGATCTTTACTTTAAGTTTGAAATAGTTT
>NW_018408849.1:932490-934966 GCF_002113885.1 Mizuhopecten yessoensis | reverse complement strand
AAAAATAACAACACTTTGTCAGGACCATGAGGCGATCATTCCTACCAACTTTCAGTTCAATCGGTCCAGCAGAACTTGACTTTAAGTTTGAAATAGGTTTTCAAAATGGCGGCCGTGGCGGCCATATTGGATTTCTGATCGACCCGAAAAATAACAACACTTTGTCAGGACCATGAGGCGATCATTCCTACCAACTTTCAGTTCAATCGGTCCAGCAGAACTTGACTTTAAGTTTGAAATAGGTTTTCAAAATGGCGGCCGTGGCGGCCATATTGGATTTCTGATCGACCCGAAAAATAACAACACTTTGTCAGGACCATGAGGCGATCATTCCTACCAACTTTCAGTTCAATCGGTCCAGCAGAACTTGACTTTAAGTTTGAAATAGGTTTTCAAAATGGCGGCCGTGGCGGCCATATTGGATTTCTGATCGACCCGAAAAATAACAACACTTTGTCAGGACCATGAGGCGATCATTCCTACCAACTTTCAGTTCAATCGGCCCAGCAGAACTTGACTTTAAGTTTGAAATGTAAAATGTTAACGGACGACGGACGACGGACGACGGACGACGACGGACGAAACGGATAGCAATAGGTCACTTGAGCTAAAGCTCAGGTGACCTAAAAATACAAAACAAGACATGTGAACTCATAGCGGATTCCCAGCCCGCATTACAGTACAGCGGCTAAATTAGTGCCTCAGGACATGCAGTAAAAGGCATAATTGTTATCGTCCAGCTCAGGAACATTTCAGTCTGTGTTAAACCCTTAAGCTTTCAACCCTATGTAACTTTAGTAGGCTCTCCCATGCATTGATCTGGATGAGTCCATTATATAATAATGGTCTACAGTGTTGAAAGGGTTAATGAGGATTGGGAATATCCTGGGGTTAGCTCTATACTCTGTGATCTATAGTGTCAGAGAGACCTCCAGAGGTTTTAGAAACCTTCTGTATTATAGTGTCAGAGAGACCTCCAGAGCTTTTAGAAACCTTCTGTATTATAGTGTCAGACTGAGACCTCCAGAGGTTTTAGAAACCTTCTGTATAGTGTCAGAGAGACCTCCAGAGGTTTTAGAAACCTCCTGTATTGTGTCAGAGAGACCTCCAGAGGTTTAAGAAACCTTCTGTATAGTGTCAGAGATACCTCCAGAGGTTTTAGAAACCTCCTGTATTGTGTCAGAGAGACCTCCCGAGGTTTTAGAAACCTCCTTTATTGTGTCAGAGAGACCTCCAGAGGTTGTAGAAGCCTTCTGTATTATAGTGTCAGAGAGACCTCCAGAGCTTTTAGAAACCTTCTGTATTGTGTCAGACAGACATCCAGAGGTTTTAGAACCCTTCTGTATAGTGTCAGAGAGACCTCCAGAGCTTTTAGAAACCTTCTGTATTGTGTCAGAGAGACCTCCAGAGGTATTAGAAACCTTCTGCATAGTGTCAGAGAGACCTCCAGAGTTTTTAGAAACCTTCTGTATTATTGTGTCAGAGAGACCTCCAGAGGTTGTAGAAGCCTTCTGTATTATAGTGTCAGAGAGACCTCCAGAGATTTTAGAAACCTTCTGGACAGTGTCAGAGAGACCTCCAGAGGTATTAGAAACCTTCTGTATAGTGTCAGAGAGACCTCCAGAGGTTTTAGAAACCTTCTGTATAGTGTCAGAGAGAACTCCAGAGATTTTAGAAACCTTCTGTACAGTGTCAGAGAGACCTCCAGAGGTATTAGAAACCTTCTGTATAGTGTCAGAGAGACCTCCAGAGGTTTTAGAAACCTTCTGTATAGTGTCAGAGAGACCTCCAGAGCTTTTAGAAACCTTCTGTATTATTGTGTCAGAGAGACCTCCAGAGGTTTTAGAAACCTTCTGTACAGTGTCAGAGAGACCTCCAGAGGTTTTAGAAACCTTCTGTATTGTGTCAGAGAGACCTCCAGAGGTTTTAGAAACCTTCTGTATAGTGTCAGAGAGACCTCCAGAGGTTTTAGAAGCCTTTTGTATTATTGTGTCAGGGAGACCTCCAGAGGGTTTAGAAACCTTCTGTATTATAGTGTCAGAGAGACCTCCAGAGGTTTTAGAAACCTTTTGTATTATTGTGTCAGAGAGACCTCCAGAGGTTTCAGAAACCTTCTGTATAGTGTCAGAGAGACCTCCAGAGGTTTTAGAAACCTTCTGTATTATAGTGTCAGAGAGACCTCCAGAGGTTTTAGAAACCTTCTGTATTGTGTCAGAGAGACCTCCAGAGGTTTTAGAAAACTTCTGTATCATAGTGTCAGAGAGACCTCCAGAGGTTTTAGAAACCTTCTGTAGTGTCAGAGAGACGTCCAGAGGTTTTAGAAACCTTCTGTATAGTGTCAGAGAGACCTCCAGAGGTTTTAGAAACCTTCTGTATTGTGTCAGAGAGACCTCCAGAGGTGTTAGAAAACTTCTGTATCATAGTGTCAGAGAGACCTCCAGAGGTTTTAGAAACCTTCTGTATTGTGTCAGAGAGA
>NW_018408849.1:817981-932402 GCF_002113885.1 Mizuhopecten yessoensis | reverse complement strand
GTGTCAGAGAGACCTCCAGAGGTTTTAGAAACCTTCTGTATAGTGTCAGAGAGACCTCCAGAGGTTTTAGAAACCTTCTGTATCGTGTCAGAGAGACCTCCAGAGGTTTTAGAAACCTTCTGTATTATAGTGTCAGAGAGACCTCCAGCGCTTTTAGAAACCTTCTGTATTATAGTGTCAGAGATACCTCCAGAGGTTTTAGAAACCTTCTGTATTGTGTCAGAGAGACCTCCAGAGGTTTTAGAAACCTTCGGTATAGTGTCAGAGAGAACTCCAGAGGTTTTAGAAACCTTCGGTATAGTGTCAGAGAGACCTCCAGAGGTTTTAGAAACCTCCTGTATAGTGTCAGAGAGACCTCCAGAAGTTTTAGAAACCTTCGGTATAGTGTCAGAGAGACCTCCAGAGGTTTTAGAAACCTTCTGTATAGTGTCAGAGAGACCTCCAGAGGTTTTAGAAACCCTCTGTATTGTGTCAGAGAGACCTCCAGAGCTTTAAGAAACCTTCTGTATAGTGTCAGAGAGACCTCCAGAGGTTTTAGAATCCTTCTGTATAGTGTCAGAGAGACCTCCAGAGGATTTAGAAACCTTCTGTATAGTGTCAGAGAGACCGCCAGAGCTTTTAGAAACCTTCTGTATAGTGTCAGAGAGACGTCCAGAGGTTTTAGAAACCTCCTGTATTGTGTCAGAGAGCCCTCCAGAGGTTTTAGAAATCTTCTGTATAGTGTCAGAGAGACCTCCAGAGCTTTTAGAATCCTTCTGTATAGTGTCAGAGAGACCTCCGGAGCTTTTAGAAACCTTCTGTATAGTGTCAGAGAGTCGTCCAGAGGTTTTAGAAACCTTCTGTATCGTGTCAGAGAGACCTCCAGAGGTTTTAGTATTGTGTCAGAGAGACCTCCAGAGGTTTTTGTATTATAGTGTCAGAGAGACCTCCAGAGGTTTAGTGTCAGAGATACCTCCAGAGGTTTTAGAAACCTTCTGTATCGTGTCAGAGAGACCTCCAGAGGTTTTAGTATTGTGTCAGAGAGACCTCCAGAGGTTTTAGAATCCTTCTGTATAGTGTCAGAGAGACCTCCGGAGCTTTTAGAAACCTTCTGTATAGTGTCAGAGAGACGTCCAGAGGTTTTAGAAACCTCCTGTATAGTGCCAGAGAGACCTCCAGAGGTTTTAGAAATCTCCTGTATAGTGTCAGAGAGACCTCCTGAGGTTTTAGAAACCTTCTGTATTGTGTAAGAGAGACCTCCAGAGGTTTTAGAAACTTTCTGTATAGTGTCAGAGAGACCTCCAGAGGTTTTGGAAACCTTCTGTATTGTGTCAGAGAGACCTCAAGAGCTTTTAGAAACCTCCTGTATAGTGTCAGAGAGACTTCCAGAGGTTTTAGAAACCTTCTGTATCGTGTCAGAGAGACCTCCAGAGGTTTTAGAAATCTCCTGTATAGTGTCAGAGAGACCTCCTGAGGTTTTAGAAACCTTCTGTATTGTGTCAGAGAGAACTCAACAGCTTTTAGAAACCTCCTTTATAGTGTCAGAGAGACCTCCAGAGGTCTTAGAAACACTCTGTATTGTGTCAGAGAGACCTCCAGAGGATTTAGAAACATTCTGTATAGTGTCAGAGAGACCTCCAGAGCTTTTAGAACCCTTCTGTATAGTGTCAGAGAGCCCTCCAGAGGTTTTAGAAACCCTCTGTATTGTGTCAGAGAGACCTCCAGAGCTTTAAGAACACTTATGTATAGTGTCAGAGAGACCTCCAGAGCTTTTAGAATCCTTCTGTATAGTGTCAGAGAGACCTCGAGAGTTGTGTCAGAGAGACCTCCAGAGGTTTTAGAATCCTTCTGTATAGTGTCAGAGAGACCTCCGGAGCTTTTAGAAACCTTCTGTATAGTGTCAGAGAGTCGTCCAGGGGGTTTAGAAACCTCCTGTATAGTGTCAGAGAGACCTCCAGAGGTTTTAGAAACCTTCTGTATAGTGTCAGAGAGACCTCGAGAGGTATTAGAAACCTTCTGTATAGTGTCAGAGAGACCTCCAGAGCTTTTAGAAACCTTCTGTATAGTGTCAGAGAGACCTCCAGAGGTTTTAGAAACCTTCTGTATAATGTCAGAGAGACCTCCAGCGCTTTTAGAAACCTTCTGTATTGTGTCAATAAACACTCCCTTATAATGTCACTCATTGCATTGCCACCTCGTATAACACCATCATATTTCAAGGTCCCCTTTCATAACAATTCTTTTATACATGTCTCCCTTGACACACTGCCAAACAAATCCCTCTATAATACCAGCAATTGTATGGACAAGTGACGGCAGTATTGCGAGGTTTAATTTAAGCGTAACTAGTTAACATTATAAAGTTTGTGGTACAGAATTATCTTCCGTGCCTCACATTACCGTACACCACGTTAACGTTATGCCCCATTTTACTAGCTGTCTCTGTTTCCACCGTATTGCTCGTTAAATTGTCAGTAATCATCCCGTATTTTACCGTTAATCACACAGTAGTCAATGGCTGCCATCAATGCACTCCCATATTTGGATCTGGCATCGATCGTTATTTTTCCCGGCCCCAAACACATTTTCAGCGGTATAATACGTAGTTTAACACCAAGCCTTAGAGCCTCAATCTCCCTGGTTTAAAATGCAAACAACTTATCAGATTAAATATGACCATATTATCTGTGAAAGTTTAGCCAATTTCAATCCAGGAGTGAAATACGGTATTAACACAAAACTCATGTATTAGTAACTTTCTTCCCAAAAAAACCCCAACCCATCAGAGTTGGTATTATCCTGCGAAATATTAATCCCAGCACTTCCCTTGTTGACTCTCCAGCGACACAGAAGAAAATAATTCACGTTATGTTGAATGTTTGAGTAAATTAAATTAGAATTAGAATTAAATTGAAATTTTTTCATGATCTGTTTCTCTCTCTTAAATTTCACACTTTTTCCGGATAGAATAAATTTTATTACACTACAAGGTTTTAGAGCTACAGATGATATTTTCTCCCAGTTTAGAGAAGATTACAAAATAATTGGAGTTTACACATGAGACACATTCAGCAGAGGGTACAATAGAACATGTATGTGTTACATGTCAGTTCATCATTTTTAGGCTTTAATGATGGCTGGTATTTTTTACATCATTATTTTAAATTGTTTTTAAAGATAACTGCTTAACTTTCTCATTTTAAAATGAAAGTTGCTGTTCATATTAACTGGTATTACCTTAAAACCAACTGTTACCATGGAAACAGGTAGAGATAATTCTAAATAAATCAAAGTGCCAATTTTCCCTAAAAATCACACACACTTTTATCATCATGACACATAACAAAAGCTACTGTCCCATGATGGCCAGTGTTGAGATACTTTAAAGAATCTGAAATCGATAAAGTGGTGATTAACCTTGAACTGTATTCCACTTTATATTTTTTGAAAAGAAATCCAGCAATTCATCCGTCTTCTCACTAAAGGAACAAACTCACAAAAAATCCATACACAGAAAATGGAAAAATTGAAACATGACAATCTATATCTCTTACATACAAAACAGAAATCAAAATACCCATAACAGAACACTATCTTTATGACGGCAATCGACCACAACGTCTTTGTTTATCTTTCCAATTGAAACTGAGCATTTTGTAAATCGCTTCGTGTCTATTTATATTTGTTTGCCTGACAATTTGCAACACCCGCTTATCAGACTTGGGAGTCTTGTATAGAGTCCGCAGAGAGAACTGATACACTGGCTGCGGGATTCCATCGATACCTCATCCCTAAGTTACGATTCATCATCCCTAGCATAGACCTAAATTAACGGGACCGCCGACTCCATGACGTCACGCTCTATAATCAACCAAGGAGCTTCCCGATGTTCGCAGCGCCCCCACCGGGTGGTATAGGAAGCAACTTCCGGTTTGCTCCAGGGGTAAAACAATGGGTGGCAAACACTGTTGTGTGGTCGGTTGTACCAACTCCAGTAAGAAAACAGGACAGGGTACTAATTACTTTGGCTTTCCTAAAGATGCAGAATGGCGGTCACCATTGATAGCAGCCGTAAATCGGTGTGATTCGGGGTTTAATCCTGACAGCATGCACATTTGTTCGGCCCATTTTGAGCCAAGTTGCCTTCTATTACATGATTGAAAAAGTCTAGGTTTAATATCAAAATATGATTTGTTTAATTGTTGATGAATAACTTAGGATTATAAAAATAAAATACAATGATTGTTTTTTTCTTTTAATATTGTATAATTTTATAATATTTAAATACCGCGCATCCAACCGTGCACTGTTATGACGCGTCCTCAGGTATTTTTATACAGGTAGCAATATCGGAATCCCGTGTCTAAGAATAGATAATTGTAAACAGACCACATATTTGGTATTTCGGCATTATTTGTTGGTGTTTAAGCACTTGACATAATTACTATTGCCAGTTGGAGGGTAAAACAATTCATAAATTTCATCAAAAATAGTCTTACCTACAAAGCGTAGCTGTACTGTACACGTGTACAGGGATTTGTTGACATGCTTCGATAAAAGTATGTCGCACTAAATAATAAAGAAATTATTACTAACAAAACTGATAAATCAATAGGTATGTTATTAAAATGAAAACAAAATTTTCCATCGATTTAAAAAACCCACTATTGCCTTATTAAGGAAAATGATCACATGCCTAAATTTTTAAAAAAAAAAATAACTGAAGGAGGATTCGAACCTGCACCGTTTATTTTCTAGTCGCAAGTAAACTGCGTTACACATTCGGCTACATAGAACATATAGATATTGGCAATTACAAACTTATTTAACCCGAGAAACACCGGTCGCAGTTTAGAGAAACTTGATCACCCCTGTTTTCCATTATTTTGAGCACTTTCCCAAAGGAGGACCACTTTTCCGTAATACGATTTGTTTTTGCAAATTACATCACGGTCACAAAAAGTTTATTCAAAAGTTGGTCCTCGGATGGGAAAGTGTTGAAAGTATTTTTTAAGTCCGGGAAACCCCATCACTTTCATAGATATAGTGTATATGGCTATATTTGCAGTATCATATTAGCAATACCTAATTTCTCAGCAGTTTCAAAATTCATATTCAATTGGTTTTGTATCTTTTGTATGCATTTTTGCTACCCGGAATGCTTTACTCCTTTTTTTTTTCCCCCGTTTTCATAAATGCCGACTTTGGGAAATACGGGCAGTTTTCCGCCATACCTCTTTACCCACTGCCATCGTCTATATATATATAAAACATTGCTTTGTCGTCAAACGCTACTCCTAGTGTTGTGTTCACCATTGTGGGCAAAAGTTAATACCGGGCAGACGTTTCCCAGTATACAGTAATAATTACGGTTGCTAGATTTTATTGTCTCCTTAATGCTGTCAGGAATAATGGGGTCCACTATGACGAGGTTAATGACTTTCTTTACTAAGTCACGTTCAACTTTCACTATGTTTTTCGCTTTTTCTTTGGGCAAGCTGTCGTCGACGGGATCAGTGGTTGATTCAAATTCCTGCCATAATAGAGATACATGTAGAAAGTAATTGGAATGTTGTTATTTATAATTCTGTGCAAATACAACATTATAGTACAATTATTGACTTTTAGCGATAATAAGGTTCACGTGCAACTATACAGACCTGACCAGGAATTTGTTCACAGGTCAATTAATAAATCACTTATCAGATATGTAATTATGTATACTTTCAAAAGTCAATATTTCGGGTGTCCCAGTGGCTCGGTGGTATAATGCATGGACAAGGTAGTTCAGTGGTGCGTGACCGCCATGGAGCAATAGACCGATATAGTGTTTAGGTTCGAGCCCTGGTATGTCTATAGAGTTTCCTGCTAGATCTCTCTGGTGACATGATGGTTTTCTCAGTCCTTCTGTTTCCTCCATCATAAAAAAACCTGTGTAGGTGTAAATAATAAAATTCCCCGTCTCCTGTAAATATTGTAAATACTATTCCCGCTCGGCTATCTCTCAAAAAGAGCTGATGGCTCAAGATGGTAACCGAGGGTAAATAACGTCCATTATTATTATTATAATATTAAAATCTTTTATTATATACTATACGGCAAGGGTGGATTTGCCCCCCTTGTTCAGGATTTTTTTTGTACATAAAAAACGACTTATGCCATATTAATTTGCTTACAGCCCCCCTCCGTGACACATACAAATCTTCGCCCCCTTCCCCCGTTTCAAAATTTCTGGATCCGCCCCTGTACGGGTGGAAAATATCTGAAATTACCATTTGACTATTTGCAGCACAGAGAGGTGAATTTTGTTGTGTAGACTCGAGCACCAAAACCAGAAAATTCTTCTTATTTTGGATAGTCCACATAATGCCAATGTATGAGAAATTTGCAATTAACCGTAATACACTGACTGGCTGTTAAGATCTATATTTTATTATATTTTCCTCGAAAAGAATTTATTAACAGAAATATGCAATTAAGAGAAATATTTTATTGACAGAAATATGTTATTAACAGAAATATACACCAAAATATGCAAATAAGTTAAAATAATTAAAGAAAAAAAACTATTAAGTTATTAACAGACCTGTATGCAATTTTAGTGGAATCCACTGCACAGTGACAAGTGTAATATAGGTAAACATGTGGTCGTGATTTAATTGTTTTTATTTAATTTAAAAAATATATCTATCTACTCCAAATAATGACACGGTACTTGTTATTGTAATGACTCATTTGTTTACATTATTATAATTTTATATGATGTCACATGTTTGTGAGAGGCTGAGTATGAAGCTGTATGTAATAAAAAATAAGTGAGAAGACAAAAATGTTATATTTAAGTTGTTACCGTTAATTTCATATTATAAATTTATGAGATTATGTGCAATAAAAACAATAATCTGATTATTAATATCTGCTTTCTTATTCTTATGATTAATTTTGAAAACATAAAGCAACATGGCCTAAAGTATACACGGGACGTGTCCAAGAAGGTTTAGGATATATATATTGCTGTCCAGGACCCGGGCCGGAACCAGAGAGTGAGTCAACAAGGGAACCATCGTCATCACGGCATGTGTACTTGTCAGCTTGTACATGTGGGTGCAGCTCACTGCATAGCATAGCATACATACAAGGCACATTGATTACAAATATATTGTGGACAAGTATTGACATACAAAATAGGCGAATGTTCTCACAAGAGGTTATCACCAGAACGGCACCTGACCAGTGAAGTGAAAGTGAAACTACAGCCTAAAAACTGAAAAAGCCGACTCGGCTGCTTCGTGAACATTATGTTATTGACCACGAATAATGCTTTAGGTATTGCTTTTTTTCTATTGCAGGTGTGGGAATATAATATTAGAATAACACACATACCTCAAACAGTTCGTTTAATTCATGTTGTGTGAAATCGATGCTTAACAAAATTTCTATCGACAGCACTCTAGTGTTTACCAATGGCGAATAGACGGTACGAGTTATCGGCCTTGATATTGTATGACACCCGGTGAGGGCACTGCGAAATCAGTAACATATTTTCCCGCCACTGGGAGTCGGCGGTCCCTTTACTTTAGGTCTCTGTCCCTAGTTACAATTGAACAGAAGATGAAAGAGATCTCTCCAAACCAGTATGTACTCCATCTTCTAGTCCTTTGCTTCAATTTTTGGGCCGGTATTGATTTCTGTAAAACCCACAGACAGAGTGGAAAACAAGCATGCATACTACCAGGAAAACTAGAGTGCGAAGTACTAGTCTAGATCTACACAGTGTTATACTGGTATTCAGTGTTACATGTCATCGTTTTAGTCTCCTGCAGCTTGGACACCCGAGCATATGTGCTCTGTACAAATTACAGGTGTGCAGTGCTCTGTACAATACAGGTGTGCAGGAAGATGAAAACCCAAGTACAACCTTGTAGAAACTTCTTTTCCTTATTTCTGTATGAATAAATCACTTAACTAAATTGAAAAAAAGAGAGATCTTTGTACTTTGAACACTGTAATACTTTTCAGATTACAGCTGTATAACAAGCCTGAAGACAGATGTAGTTCATTCTAATCCTATAACTTCATCAAATCTTGTGACACAGATCTTTAAGGTATATAATATCAGTTACTATTTTGTTTGAATTTATATTTAAAATTGATAATATTATTGTTATACAATTTATATATGTCCAATTGCGAAACAATTGCTTGTTGAAATGTAAATACGTTAATTCCCGGCCTCTTAGATTGGTGTGGCATGCTGCTGCATGACCTTGGTCAGCTGTTTATGTAATTACGACGCAGTTACACTTTGAATACTTCACATTCTTGGTGTTGCGCTTCACACTCTTGGTGTTGCGCTTCACACTCTTGGTGTTGCGGCCTTCACACTCTTGGTGTTGCGCTTCACACGTGTGCACGTGCAGATCATATAAATCTGTGCACACCTCCTATCCAACACTGATCATTGCTCATTACATAAGAGAGCCAATACCAACACAAATATCCTGCTTTTTGCAACAGAACCACTTGTTACCTGATTTCTTCAAGTTTTCCTTAAACAGAGCTACAACAATCTATACGTTACTGCAGTGATTATAAAAACACAAAACCATCTATAACTCTTCGGCCAAAAAAAAGACACAAAAAAAAGATTTAAGCACCCACTTGGCTCTTACTAGAGAAACTGTGAGCAAGCTCACAAGCACACAGTTAAGAAGGAGCTGTGCTTACAAGGTCCCTGAAGGAGATATTTAAAGTTTCAAGGGCCATAACTACAGGAAAATAATCCAATCAAGTTATCTTAATGCACATTTACATATGATGTACCTTCCCTGTGCCAAGTTACAAAATATTCCATCATACAAGGTTTCTGGAACAGAAATTTAAAGTTTTAACGGCTGTAACTCCAGAAAAAAATAATTTGAATGGACAATTTCTTTCTCCATGCACATTTAATGTACCTCCACTGTGCCAAGTTACAAAAAAAATCTAAAAAACAGTTAAGTAGAGTCAATTGTGCTTTAAAGGTTCATGGACAAACAAACAGGGGGATTCCCATCTATCACATAACCGGGTGATTCCTATATACCCCCCCCCCCCAAACTTTGTTTGCAGGAGGTATACAAATGATAAGGTAGGCAAACACCGACTGAACACAATCTGACGTTATGATTTAAGGTCAAACTGCAGACAATTTGACAGTGTACAGCATTCTGTCAGTGTATCAGGTAATCTATGACCAGATCTGATAGTGCTGTAAAATAAGCCCCATGCCTGATAATAAGCCCACCCTATCTATTGAAGTTCAGTAGAAATGCCAACAAGTGTTTTATTGTTATCCTTAAGCTTTCCACCCATCTATTTTGAGACAGAAATTATGTGTTAACCTTCAGCTAGACTTCTTTCAGGATAAATATGGTAGCACCTTGAAACTGCAGACTGAAATTGTAAATTAAAATTTGTATGATCACAGTTCTCACACTAAAATAGCCTAGATTACATTTGCACTGGTGGAACCTCTTCACGGATCACACATTTTCATTTTAAAGATGATTACATACATAAATGCCATACCATATTCAATACAACTTACCTTGTGTTATAACTAAAAGCAGGTAGTTGCAATAACACAAAGTCAAGGAGGCTCTGTGGTAGTATAGTTCTATACAAATGGCTTCTTCAGTTTCAACCAGAGAATCGACTGGAAACATACACTGGACTTATATACTTACAGGTTAAGTAGCATCTATCAATTTTATCTACCTACCAGCATTTCCCTAACCTATAGCTCTCAAAATGAACATACCAGCATGTACAGACTGCTCTAATCTACAAAGCAACCAAAAGGTACACCTACCAGTAGTACTTGTAGATATACCCTGATGGACAAGTGGTAAATTATATACACAAGACAACAGGTGTTAGAATATTCCTATAAACCAACACTTATACCACACACAGGCCTGCAATACTCTCTGATATAGAAACACTTAACAACCTAATCTATCTGAACAGATTCAATTACATAATGCACACACACACACATATATATACACTAGATATATAAATGAATACACTAAATGCACAAATATGCCTTATTAGATACGTACTCAGAATTTTAATATCCTCCCATGGAAATATAAAGACAAATAAATATTGTATTAGATAAGGAACATTTTATAGAACACAATTTCTGAGGATCTGATCCCTCAAATACTCACAGATGAAATATGTAAACATGGGTTTCCAGTATCAAATTCAGTTAGAGATGTTACTATACGTATACACAGCCTGTACAGTATACGTAGTAACCCTTAAACCTCCTCATCTAGCTTACAACAACTATGATAATCTAATCAGTACCTGTTAACACCAAGTAATTATCTTTATCAAACAAGTGGTTATCAGTTAATTGACGAAGAGCATATATATACACAGATATGGTACCGATGTGTGTATATACACACTATATTAGCTTGCAGTCTGCAAATCTTTACCACATGGTACAACTCCAATGGCTCTCCGACTAATATAGCACTTGTCTTATGAAGGCTTTAATCTTTATTGAGTGACAGATTTATATATGATTAAACAGGCTTTCTTCTTGTGTTGATTTTTATTTGTTTGTGATTTACATCCTATATATAAATTAACAGCTGCATGTATATGGTCATTCAAGGACGTGCCAGGTTTTGGTGGTGGAGGAAAGCTGGAGTTCCACCGACCTAATTATAAGGCCAGTACCTGGCATCTGCCCCATGCAGGCCTCGAACCTGCGACCCAGTGGTGGAGGGCTAGTGGTAGCAGAATGTCAGACGCCTTAATAACCACTTGGCCACTACGGCCCCCAATTTTGTGTTGAAACCATCCGTCAGATATAATCTTGTTTGATTAACTTCATCTTAAATTCCTGAGTTTATCTTCCTTGAGTTTATCTTTACCTTGGTTGAGTTTATCTTATTTATCTGAAGTTTACTTTTACCTATCTTTACCTTGGTTGAGTTTATCTGATTTATCTGAAGTTTACTTTTACCAGGTATCTTGGTTTACTCAATCTTCATTAATACAGGTATAGTTTGCTTTTGAGTCTACGCCATATATATACATCCTCCCAACAGCTGAGGCCAAATGAACACACTATATATATATACATGTACATGTCCACAGATTATATAATCATGATGCAGCACTTATATAAGAGCCATTTTACTGTCTCATTGAAATGTTACAATTTGGACATGCTAGCTAGAACATCACAATATGTATTTTCCTCAAATAAGTTTTGCACATGTACAGTATAATATAATGTTAAGTTTGAAAATAATGTTCAATAATTGACATAAAACAATTTGAAAATAATTCCAAGTTGTTGGAACTTATCCAATTGGTATAAGTTTACTGCTGAATCTCTTAAACCTGGGATGATACTGGGCGAAAGAAATCTTTTTCAGATCGTGACTTGCATTTATTCATGTGATATTCTTTAGGGAATATACACTTTTTTTTCATTTTTTCAAATAGCTGTTAACAAGATTTCATAAAGCCTTATTATGCCTGGTCACAATTTAGAAATGTCCAAGGTTATAATATCTATGATGATGTAGTTAAAAGTTGCTGAGCTGTACATGTACATGTATAAATGTTTGACCCAATCTGACTTTGCCACAGGCAATTGCTATCAGTATAGTAAAATGTCAGATTACTCAGAATGTAATTTCTTGTAAAAATCTTCTGGATACCAAATTCCTTGATTAGCAATTACTACTGTCAGGCCACTGCCGTGGAAAATGTTCCGAAGAATAAATGTCCAGATATATCTATAGCCAGTCTCCTGGATTACTTGAGCCCAGATTATGAAATATGACTGTTCTATAACTCATTCACCCCTGCAGACACTTTTGAACTGTTCCATTTCAAAGGTAGGAATAGTTCATTATGAAAGTTCAGGGGGGAATGAGTGAATATGTACATTAGAATCACTGAAGTATATGGTGATCAACACTACAAATCTTACCTTGCCTATACACTGCTTGAGTATACTCCAGATACTGAAGTCATTCCGGTCAAACATTGGAACAGGAAGCCGGCTCCTGAAACACAGCAAAACAAATCAAATTACACATATATTTCAAAAGTAACAACAAAATTCTGTAACGGTTCAGGACGAATAAAAGAAACACCATATTGATTCATGTTTGAGGTTGATAACATTAAACAACACCATCAAATTGGAGATTTTGATTAAAATAAACATGAGGTTGAACTAACAAGGCATCACAAACAATACAAATCGGCAGAACTCATGTAATATACATGTACAACACTTTATGTATAGCTGATGATTTATCTATCATAACACTGTGACCTTGACCTTGATTGCAGCATCCTGAAACGTGAACTTGTATAAGGCGGCCTGTCATACCTGTACCTGTATGTACCTATTTATAACTAGTGGTTATCACTTATATCTATTGGAAAATAAAGATTTATCTATCATAACACTGTGACCTTGACCTTGACTGCAGCATCCTGAAACCTGAACTTGTATGTATGTACCTGTTTATAACTAGTGGTTATCACTTATATCTATTGGAAAATAAAGTCACTATGTTGCGATGGTTAAAAAGCTGAAAGCTTTTCAAGATAACAATCAGTGACCTCCCCTGACCTTGACCTCATGCAAAACCCTAAAAAGGAACTTAATGTCTACACGTACGTATCATCATACATATATTATTTATCACATAATGAACTGTGTTATCCAGTGAATATACCCATGTCATATTTTTTTTGCGTGTTAACCCATGTAATATGACCTATCAGCCCTGTGATTGGCTGTAGGTATCAATTGTTTCAATTGTGACGTCACGGCTAGGACAAGTACATGACGTCACAGACTTACTGCTCGCTGGAGTCAAAATGGCTGCTTTTTACATTTCGAGGTTGCATGAAAATTGTCGTTTTTCACGAATAAATGCCGCAAATCTTGATTATGTGATAAAAAGTATTTTACACACGTTTTCATTTCATATAAAAATTATGAAACTTGTCACAAATATTTCATTATAGCTCGCCTATGGAAACTGACATGTAAGATCCTATATATATACACATTTGCATGATAGATATCGGTTTTAAGTGGCTTAACACGGAGCAACTATCTTACTTCCATTTATCTATTCATTACATCTAAACACCACATCATTATGCTTATGTACACATGTTGGTAAATATATAGTGCTGTAATCACTAAATTATAAATGTAGCCTACTCAGTCATTCACTCACACACACTCACTGTTTATAGTCTCAAATTTTACCATAAATGATGTCTCAAAAAAAGTTACAAATAGAAGGTACTGTACTAAACATAAAAAAGTTGGCTTCATCCTGTGTTGAGGTAAACGAGACATACAGGCCGTAAATCAACCATAAATACCATTTATCCTGCAATGAGACCTGGAAAGGACCAACATATATATCTTATTGTAAATTCGGACTCAAGTAAAAGGATTGGCAATTATTTAACAAGACAATTAAATTTAATTATTCTTTTGTGCATTTCTACGGAACTGCAATAGATATGGTTGGGCTAATATGGTCAATATTGATTTAGTACTCCTATTTTGAATTTGAACAATCAGAAATGCGGGTAAACAGGGTTCAATGGAATCACTTGAGAGATCATTTTTGGGGAAAAAATATGTGTTTCGAATTACGAATTCCCA
This sequence comes from Mizuhopecten yessoensis, assembly GCF_002113885.1. Classification (NCBI taxonomy): domain Eukaryota; kingdom Metazoa; phylum Mollusca; class Bivalvia; order Pectinida; family Pectinidae; genus Mizuhopecten; species Mizuhopecten yessoensis. Next base: position 918,700 of record NW_018408849.1, on the reverse strand, counting down.
TCTATTCGAATTAACTTGAGTTTTACCATAACATCACGAGTTGTCTGGTCACACTTTATTATATTATGTAACCTGTGATTATAAGCCCATATTGCTCTACATTAAGCTCATCCACTTATCAAACAGATTTCATTCAAAGGGGAAATATCTGGAAGCAGCTGTGGGACCACTTTTGCAAATTAATATACATTGTAAGGTTGGATTCACTTATATATTTTACCTCCTTCCTTAACAGTCTGGGCTAGTAAAACAGCCTCTGAATATATAATGTGATCAGGCTCAGTTGGTTGAGATCTTTCATGGGAAGAAATTTTCAATCCCGGAAATTGCTCATAATTATTTAACTGCATGTGTAAGGATTTTTACATGATCTAGGAACAAATAAATCTGATCTTTTGTAAAATTTTAAGTTGTTAAAATTTTAATATATTTTTTAATTTATTTTAAAAATCATTGTGAATTGGCTGTTTTGTATTGGTCAGTTTCGACAATAAAACATACTTGCCACCACCAACCGGCCTCCCTATTTAGGAGGGAGACTCCAGATTTTGGACCCAATTCATCATTTTCAACCAGTGAGCTTGCTAAACTATTCCTATATATTCTAAGATCGAATGATTTCATCTGAAAGAACAACTCAAAATATGTCATTTTAAAGGATTATTTTGTCTCTAGACTCCATATATATACACACATTTTATTTAGGTTTTAAATTTGAGAGTGCAGAATCTCCCCAATGGAAATCTCAAAAAGTTGGCAAGTAATGAATGAGGCTCTGGATCAATTATAAGTACATAGCAATATAACTGACACATATTACCTTCATTCAGCTGTGCTTATTAGTGAATAGAATCAGTTTCAAAATATAAAACAGCAGCATCTTTTCATCACCACATTAAGTACATTGTACAACCACAACTGTCCAACATTAACACTTTAGCAGATTAATATTAACTGGCAAATTACTATTGATGTTAAATATTTTTCTGTAATATCGACTTATATAACCGTGTCTATTTATCAAGGTCTGATGACTCATTGATCAAAACATTGCCCATCTGTCACAAAGTTTACACTCAGTCGAACAAAGGCTTACATAGACAGGATAAAGGATTATTTTTCTTATCAATTAAAACATTTTAGTCAATATACAAAAGTGCTGATAAGTCTTTAGGAAAATGACATGTCCTTTACTGGATGAAAGCCAGAAAGAAATACATCAATCATATTCATAATCAATATCTTAGGAAGTGGGATATTGATCCTGACGACGGAGAACCTCTGACATTCACTACTTGGACTCTGTAAGCCCGGCTCCTCACACTGATCGGCTAGGGATACTGAATTCATGGTAGGATTGTACCAGAGTGATTGATATCTAGGAGTTATTAATGGACATATCTGACCTCAATTCCCCTTCTACTCTCCACCCCCTACCAGGAACAGTCCTTCTAATATACCCTCTGGTCTTCACCCATGACCTCTACCAGGAAGAGACATTTTACAACATCCCACCGACTCTCAACTCTATAATACCCTAAACAATGGTCACATCAACCCATTTTCACATAAAAATAAGCAAAACTATTGTTACTGTAGGAAAACCACTTTTTGTTGTTGTTGCTTTTTCAAACTTTATGCAATGTCTGACCAATATTAAGTCAAAGTGAAGTGGAAAATATAGGTCACAGTGACATAGTTAATTGGATGGTACATTAACATGGGATGTATTTAGCCAAATGAAAATTTGAATATTTTACACTTGCCTTAAGTAATACATATATTATGTAATGGACCACAGCTGAACAGGAAGTGTAACACAGATGTTGTATGACCAGATGTAGTGACTAATAAAATCTATATCTCAGATGAGGGTTAAGATTTCGTAACAAAATCCCAACCGAGGCGTAAACCGAGGTTGGGATGTTACAGAATCTTAGCCTGAGACTAAGATAATGCGATCTTGCTCAGTTACAGGTAATTAATTTTTTTTCTCGCAACTTTTATTTTGAAAAAAACTGTTCAATTTTGCTAAAAACTATAAGTATCCCGCCTTGGGCCTCAAATGATGATGACCTCTTCACTACTTCGGCTACATTTGAATGCTTCCGCGTAAAAAACATAGTCCGTCCTTACATAGATTACAACATTTTTCACAGTGAAGATTATATTTTATCTACAACATCAAATAAACGGCAAAACAGAACATTTATAATGCAAATTGTCAATTTCAAGCAGTTAACGGGCGGATGAATACATTGAAGCGTAAAATTTCCGCGACATGTCACGTAAAGGTACAAGACAGATCAGACGAGACAGAAAAATCTAGCATGGGGTATGACGTGGGATATCTCTGTCTGAGGTGCGAGAAATATATAAACCGGGTCCTGCAGACTGAGGTCACATAATTTAACCTGTACGTTAATATTGTTGGCTGGACCATATCACTTAGGGACTATAGTACTCCTCACAGTGGTGGAGTTGAACATGCAACCAGCAATTCTACAAACGTATCTATCCTGATTAATTTTGAACTGTGTAATGTCATTGTCGTTCCGTGGGATCTGAAGTGATAGTTGATCAATTCAGCTGAGTCACACATACACTGTAAAGTATGTAATGAATAATAGGCAAAAAACACTTGCACATTACAGCATCATAACCTTTTCGGGACAATAATCAGCCGTTTACGTGCTTATATTGGGCAGAAGGCCTGGCGGACTGATAAAGGTCGAGGACAAATTCTACCCCAGGGATTTGTTAGAAAACAGTCATTCACTCTCTCCTGCTCTGTGGTAAGTGTCTGTGTACATACATCTCTACATGTGGCTATCATACACTTCTCAGTAGGATTCCCAAGTAGACCCATTATTGTTGGAGTTTCCCCAGAATATTGTGTTCTAGATGTTTATTACATCCTCGTAACAAAAACACAGCCCTATATATACCATGTCAGAGTGATCTAGTGTTGAGTTTACACTATCTGTGACTACAGGTCTCCCATTCCATTGGCTGCTAGCTTAGCTGTCTCTCATTATCATCATCCTACATCCTACAGGTTTCACTACAGAACACATACAATGGAATCATGTATATTAACAGAGATGAAGACCAGTATTTCAGATAGCCTGACCTTACAGTAAACCTCCGGTCAGTTGGAATAGGCGGATAGTTTGAACACACCTTTTTAACAATAAAAACAATAACTGTTTGTCTGGTTATAGTTCAAAACCGCCTTATCAACATTTCAGATAGTTCGGACACATCGTACGAAGTTTGGGTAACGGTGAATTTAATTTGAAGTGCGAGTTTGACTATCGGCATTCCCGGTTAGTACACCTGTTTCCTCTTGCATAAACACCTCTAGCAAGAGGCCAACAAGAGTACAATGATTATTATAAGTTGTACATATAGAATTTCCAATTCTTTGTCGTAAAAATTGTCCAAGTACCATCATAGAAAACATATTTCTGTTCCATAAAATAATGTCCCATCAACAGAGTAAAGGCAATACAAATAGAGCCATACATGCTTCAGTTTTGATTGTATTGACTCTTATCAAGATTAGACACAAAAATACATTTCTAACAAACTATATGATATTTTCGGAATACAATATCAAATATAGATCCTGGAATTATGTCCCTGTACATATTTGTATTGGTCCAAGCCTATCTGATCAGGGGCCCTGGAATTGGATTCAGTTCTGTGGTACCAAGGAAACATTAGCGATCCTGTCTTGTAAAAAGCTTGGCTGATGGACAGTATAGCCATTAACTATTAACCCTAGCCATATAAATGTTATTTCCGAGAGGATGACTGGGTTTCCAGTACGGAAACAATCCAACCGAGTGCTCCACTAACAATCATAATTCCTCTACACCGCGTCCTAATAAGTCGATGTCTATAATGAACCACCACGGAGACAAGTATAAAAACTAACCCCCCAGACCCTTCTGGCGCAATAAAACCCATCTTTAATTCCTTTCCTACTTCGTCCCTTTGGTTGAGGTCAATGCTGTTTTGTATCGTATCAGGAAGTCCGAGAGCCGAATTGAAAGCTGTCAAGACTATGACCCAAACATAACCAATTTATCCATTCAATAACCATTCGATGTTTCCCAGAGAAATTTGTAGTTATTTATTTTTTCATAAGACTGTGAGAAAGAATTCAGAAAGTTTCTCGAGTTCTATTGACAAAGAAAATTTATTATGGGGGAAAATTTCAAAGTACAATGTATGTTCATTTTGAACAAGACTAAAATGAAGAGCTTGTTATAAACAAAATGTTGCCTTGCAGAAGTCAAGTTTATACTGCATTTTACATAACAAGCTCCATAAATTTAAGAACACCTTTTGACCCATCATTGCAATTTAATTATTTTTTTATCATGCTTTTTCTGCAAAGATATTATTATACATTATTTTTAAATTATTTTTCCACTAACAGGAAAACATGTATGGAAATTAAACTACTTACAAAGGTAAAATCATTTTCTAGAAATGCATTTTCTCTATATTGCTTTCCAATACTAGGTTGAAACTGTTGCTGCAGACCCAGAAAATCCATTCCATCTCCTGGATACAGGTACTAAAGAAGAGCTAATGTTTCCGACATCACCTGAGTGCACCATGCTGTCTTATTAGTATAAACACAGAAATCAATAGCTCCCTGATAGTTTGGGATATCTAACCAGGAATAAACTCTAACATATAACATTTCTAGGTCTCTGAGGCTATGTGTACAGTACCCGCAACTAGGTCTCCGAGGCTTGTACAGTACCCGCAAATAGGTCTCCCAGGCTTGTACAGTACCCGCAACTAGGTCTCCGAGGCTTATACAGTACCCACAACTAGGTCTCCGAGGCTTGTACAGTACGTATACCCGCAACTAGGTCTCCGAGGCTTGTACAGTACCCGCAACTAAGGCTCCGAGGCTTGTACAGTACCCGCAACTAGGTCTCTGAGGCTTGTACAGTACGTATACCCGCAACTAGGTCTCCGAGGCTTGTACAGTCCCCGCACCTAGGTCTCCGAGGCTTGTACAGTACCCGCAACCAGGTCTCCGAGGCTTATACAGTACCCACAACTAGGTCTCCGAGGCGTGTACAGTACGTATACCCGCAACTAGGTCTCCGAGGCTTGTACAGTCCCCGCAACTAGGTCTCCGAGGCTTATACAGTACCCACAACTAGGTCTCCGAGGCTTGTACAGTACAAATACCCGCAACTAGGTCTCTGAGGCTATGTGTACAGTACCCGCAACTAGGTCTCCGAGTACCCGCAACTAGGTCTTCGAGGCTTGTACAGTATCCGCAACTAGGTCTCCGAGGCTTGTACAGTAACCGCAACTAGGTCTCCGAGGCTTGTAAAGTACCCGCAACTAGGTCTCCGAGGCTTATACAGTACCCGCAACTAGGTCTCCGAGGCTGGTACAGTACCCGCAACTAGGTCTCCGAGGCTATGTGTACAGTACCCGCAACTAGGGCTCCGAGGCTTATACAGTACCCGCAACTAGGTCTCCGAGGCTATGTGTACAGTACCCGCAACTAGGTCTCCGAGGATTATACAGTACCCACAACTAGGTCTCCGAGGCTTGTTCAGTACCCGCAACTAGGTCTCCGAGGCTTGTTCAGTACCCGCAACTAGGTCTCCGAGGCTGGTACAGTACCCACAACTATGTCTCCAAAGCTTGTACAGTACCCGCAACTAGGTCTCCGAGGATTATACAGTACCCACAACTAGGTCTCCGAGGCTTATGCAGTACCCACAACTAGGTCTCCGAGGCTTGTTCAGTACCCGCAACTAGGTCTCCGAGGCTGGTACAGTACCCGCAACTAGGTCTCCGAGTACCCGCAACTAGGTCTTCGAGGCTTGTACAGTATCCGCAACTAGGTCTCCGAGGCTTGTACATTACCCGCAACTAGGTCTCCGAGGCTTGTGCAGTACCCACAACTAGGTCTCCGAGGCTTGTAAAGTACCCGCAACTAGGTCTCCGAGGCTTGTGCAGTACCCACAACTAGGTCTCCGAGGCTTGTTCAGTACCCGCAACTAGGTCTCCGAGGCTTATACAGTATCCACAACTAGGTCTCCGAGGCTTGTACAGCACCCCCAACTAGGTCTCCGAGGCTTGTACAGTCCCCGCAACTAGGTCTCCGCGGCTTGTACAGTACCCGCAACTAGGTCTCCGAGGCTTGTTCAGTACCCGCAACTAGGTCTCCGAGGCTTATACAGTATCCACAACTAGGTCTCCGAGGCTTGTACAGGACCCCGCAACTAATAAATCATGTATGATCCCAAATGAAGTAGCTGAAGTTGTTTTCATGATGTAACATCAGTACTACTCCGAGGCTTGTACAGTACCCGCAACTATGTCCCCGAGGCTTGTACAGTACCCGCAACTATGTCCCCGAGGCTTGTACAGTACCCGCAACTAGGTCTCCAAGGCTTGTACAGTACCCGCAACTAGGTCTCCGAGTACCCGCAACTAGGTCTTCGAGGCTTGTACAGTATCCGCAACTAGGTCTCCGAGGCTTGTACAGAACCCGCAACTAGGTCTCCGAGGCTTGTACAGTACCCCGCAACTAATAAATCATGTATGATCCCAAATGAAGTAGCTCAAGTTGTTTTCATGATGTAACATCAGTACTATATTTTCACAAACTATGCCTTTAAGGTTTTATTTGCATTTAATACTTTAACTTGTGATTGAGAGAATTAATGATATTTCAATATTTATAGTAATTAGCTCTGGAAATCGTATTTGCAAATAAAAAAAATTCAAGAATGAGTCCTCTTGCAAATTACTATAAATGTTGATCAGTCTCTCATGAAAATATATTGACTTACAGCGTGGGTTCTCAAATACAGAAAAGGCACCTGCTTCCACATGTATTTATTAGGACCAATTATTTCTCACTGAAGACTTATTTAATAGTATAGTTATACATGTACAATTTCTTCATTACAAATGTATCTACATGTACATTGTATACTGTAGTATAACTGATCCTCTCTGACATCCTATTTGGAAGTATTTCAAGTTCACTAATTACTCATTGCTGGTCACAGATCTGTAATGGGTTTTGAAAACCTCTGTCAGTAGATTGAGGTGACAAAATTTGCAGCAGCTAGCAGAGGCATATTTTCTTTTTCTTTTGTTTGTAACAGATTACATAACATATCATTACTGGTCCTAATCAGAAACACAACATCTATAGATACTGTACTTCTTCTGTTTTGTTTGACCTATAACAGGTAGTACGTCTTCCACTTGGTAGTGGCGGATCCAGAGACCTATCTGGGGTAGGTGGGTGGGGTGGGGTGGGGGTGNGTGTGTGTTCCATATGGGGAAAAATTGTGGAAAATGGTGTAAATACTTGATTTTTAAAGAAAATTCACTGGGTGGGGGTTCCTGAAGCCCAAAAAAACATGACTCATGTTTCCTTGATTAGCATCAAAATTAGCATTTTAGTCATTTATGAAGTTTTTCGGACACCTACACATACAAAAATTGGCAAAAGTTCCTCACATAGCTTCCATTAAGCTTTCTCTGACCAGCTACATACATAGCTCAGCTTCATGACTAATTTAGTCAGGCTTTCGTGTCGATATTAGCTTGCTCAGTGCCAGTGTAAGACACTTGGGCAATAGTACAGCAGTACACAGGTACAATACAATTTAACAGACGTCAATACACCAGCAACACACAAGGCAATGCCAATAACAAATAGATTTATCTAATAAGTGTAAGGCAGTTTCATTAGCCTTTTCCATTCAATTCTGTATCGCAAGCAAGCATGAAATTCCCCAGACCAATTTGTGGGGTATGATTCTGTAACCAGCGCTCGGCCCTTATGTGTCATTCCTGTCCCATTGGAGTCTGCATGCATGGAAGCAGCAAATTATTTCAGCTTGATAAATTTGTAGTATCGTGTATTTTAGTGTATACATGTCACGTGTTTGAAATTTGTTGTAATACAACTGGACATTGATACAGTAAAACCTTGTTGTACTGTTGTTGTTTGTCCAGCAATATTTTGGCATTGTATTGAAGAATTTGATGATACATGTGTACATATAGGAATCGTGAAGAATTATGGAAGAGAGGTCCTTGAAATATACTGGTGGTAGCATGAGCATCCGCCCGATGAGGGCAAAATTGAAATGTGGGCCATATTTAAAATAACGAATTAAACAAAATAAATATTTTAATAACGGTACAGTAGATAAAAGAGAGCAAATTGAACTTATTCAACTCCAAATTAAAAAACATATTCAAGATGTGAACATTTCCCACTTGGAATAGTCATCCTTGGGAAATATGATTCCCTTCAGGAAACAATCCTTCATATCTCCCTATAGCTATATAGCTACTACTTGGGTCATGTATATAGATCTACACAATAACAGCTCTTCTACCGTAACTAGTCCCCTGAATGATTCTACTTCAAACAGATCAGAGCACGTACATACAGTATAGAACATATATATTATGTATATCATTTGCAATTTCTGACCAAGCCTCAGAGTGAATTTGTATATTTTTCATCATTGAAATTATCTAGATTTCTTTCTTGGAGTGAATTTGTATATTTTTCATCATTGAAATTCTCTAGATATTTTTCTGTAAGTCTTGGTACATGTGCGTATACATTGAAACCAATGAGTGTGCTATGAAAGTGGGTGATTAACCTCAAATACAGCTAATATATAACATGGGTAAAGCAGTGAGCATCATGCTCTAAATACTGATGCAGGGCCGGGCCTAAGACAAACAAGAGTTAATTAAGCCCATTATATATCAAAAGTTTGGGACTATAGAAATTCCAACTGAAGTATGTAGTGGATCTGAATACCCCTAGATCTACACCGATCACTAGTCAAAGGTTGATGTTGCTTATATTATCATGCTGAATATTGTATATTGGGTAAGTGGCATGTGGACTATTAAAGTTGGAAACTACCTCGTATTACCCTAATTGACCAGTAGTTTTCCAAATTATCTTCTGCCCTGTAATGAGTCCCATTACTACAGTGGCGGTTCTCAAAATGTGGGCCAGACGTCCCATCTGTGTCTCGTGTCAAAAATTACTGATAAGGTTTTACAGTAGTTATGGTACAGACATCTGTAAATGGGTTGAATGGGGATGATGTAATCAACAACAACATAATATTACATAGTTATTACTCATAATGTACACAACATAATATTACATAGATATTACTCATAATGTATATGAGCCATATGGTGTTGGACACACATGCCTGATAGCTGTACACACCAAAGGTCGTTCTGAACCTAATAAACCTAGGTCTATATAAGTAATTCCTGTCATCAGCCATGAACCTAGGTCTATATAAGTAATTCCTGTCATCACCCATGAACCTAGGTCTATAAGTAATTCCTGTCATCAGCCATGAACCTAGGGCTATATAAGTAATTCCTGTCATCAGCCATGAACCTAGGTCTATAAGTAATTCCTGTCATCAGCCATGAACCTAGGTCTATAAGTAATTCCTGTCATCAGCCATGAACCTAGGTCTATATAAGTAATTCCTGTCATAAGCCATGAACCTAGGTCTATATAAGTAATTCCTGTCATCACCCATGAACCTAGGTCTATAAGTAATTCCTGTCATCAGCCATGAACCTAGGTCTATATAAGTAATTCCTGTCATCAGCTATAAACATCAGTTAATATATTTAATATGAAATGAACAGGCTTCATTTCCTGATATATGTTCTTGGTTGGCAAACTGTGTATAAGGTACATGTATATGTTTAAATAATATTTCCCCAGCTTAAGTGTTATCACTCCAGATTTAGAAATACGCTCTGTATTTCAGAATATTTTCCTGTTCAACTTTTAACCTTATAACAAATTTACAATAAGAAAATTATGATTAAACTCATTTTTTGTTGAACCAATAAATTTAGCATCATGATCAATGACCAAGAAATTATAATTACCTTTCATACTGAATAAATTACTTATTTCCAGCTCGGACCTCACTTTTGAAAATGACAGTGCTATCACTTTTATACAATAGAAACTTAATGTTGTGATTTGGTCCTTTTTATCATTTTGTCTGGTTATTTATTTTGGCTTTTGGGAAGAAAATTGAACATTTATAAATTGGTCATTATGATGTACTAATTTATAAGGTCACACAGTTCAGCAATGAACTTGCTCTATCTTCTGTGTCAGACAAATATGTAATGTTGAGTACTCCCTATACTTAATGTTACACACTTTGATTCCAAACTTATGTATGTCTAGATCTAGAGGACCCAAGGAACTTTGTAGATCATGGTAATATGCAGTTGCTGTAGGGTACAAAATTTGTCAAGTCCTGCTCTGACGTGAACCATCATGATCAGCTACTGATCGTGATCTGATGATACACTTGAATTGGAGTTTCCTTCCAGCTGATTTAGAACTTACACAACTACAAAATGTACAAATTTATGGACTTTGTCCTGAATAATTTATTAGTCATGAGAATAAAATACATGTATAATTATATCACATTATAAAGTTACACAGGGACTGAGGTCAATTTCTATAACTATAGCTAGTCTAGGTCTATTAATAATGAAACATTGACATTATATGCACTGTCACAATGATATATCCAAACTCAAATGTTTCACTTCTGAAGACTTTTCCTATTATATGGTTACAATATATAAATTATAATAGATGTACTAAATACATAATCTTTCTCTCGTAGCTGTGGGGTTGCAGTTGCCATATATACATGCCTTTCCGTGGTACATCATTTGTAATGATAATCAAACATCAAATGGGCCTGTAAAATGTCACTCTAATTAGTCCAGGATACGTTTATGTAAGCCAGCTAGCTGTGTACATGTATTAACCTACATTCTGTTTGTCCTATAATTATAAGGGCGTTGGGTGCAGATGAATGGTTATTAAATGAGATACATGCCTAGCTTTCTTTTCCTCAAATAGCCTGTATTTTGATGCTTTCCCTATCCCTGCTTTAAGCCAAGACATGGGTCTCTTTATCCGTTTTTGAAGTTGATAATTAATATTTAATGGTAATTTCAATCTGCTGCAGTTTTTTTACCTAAATTTTACAACGTCCTGTTCCTTTATGAATTGGGAAAATATAGCATTATTTTTAATGAAATTGGGAACATAATCCTCATGTTTTGGTCATTTTGGGAAAATAAGGCACATTTTTAGCTAGGGGAAACAGCCTGTATTCGTCTGTAAAACTGAGCAAACAAATCACTTATCAATGGTAATCAATGTATCCACAATTGATGTTCCATCACAGATTTGTTTTCCCACTGTACAATATACATGTGTAAAAGATGTGGATTAATTAGTTGCCTTACAAGCATCAGCTGTAGGGAATTTCCCTTTAGCTTAGCGGTAGAACATCGGGATGGAGAGCCAATGCAAGGGTCGCTGGTTCGTGCCCCAGCGTATCTTTATCACTATTCCTCGTCCTATTACACATGGACCTGTGTACGACACCATTTGGAAGCAAAAGTATGTAACCATGCAACAACTTCAGGAAAACACAAAATTCAGAAAGGAAGAAATCCAGCATTTATAATTAAGTTAAGGTGTTCTTATAATATCAAATAGAGAAATCCTGATATTCAAGGGGAAAACAAAAATTGCTGGTTGTCAAGTGTTTTATGTCTGATTGAGCTTCACCACTTGCACAGTATAAATCATTTGATGACATGTACAGTGTCTATATGACGAGTCCACTCAACATCTAACGTCATATGACAATGCATTTATAGGTGTCAAGATTATTATTTATGGGGCCACTCAACATCTTGTGTCATATGATGGTGTCCAGATTATGGGGCCACTCAACAACTTGTGTCATATATGATGGTGTCCAGATTATGGGGCCACTCAACAACTTGTGTCATATGATGATGTCCAGATTATGGGGACACTCAACAACTTGTGTCATATGATGATGTCCAGATTATGGGGAAACTCAACAACTTGTGTCATATGATGGTGTCCAGATTATGGGTCCACTCAACAATTTGTGCCATGTGATACTATTACGATACTATTGCGATACTATTATGATACTATTATGATACTATTGCAATACTATTACGATACTATTACGATACTATTGCAATATTATTGCGATACTATTACGATACTATTATGATACTATTATGATACTATTACGATACTATTGCAATACTATTATGATACTATTACGATACTATTGCGACACATTGCGATACTATTACGATACTATTGCGATACTATTACGATACTATTAAGATACTATTACGCAGCACTTAATCTACACAACAGTAGATAAAGTTAACACTGAGTAAGACTTGACAATGAGCTGTGTGAATTTACGAGGCTGTCTTCACTAAGAAGATTAGGGCAGTCTATTATCACAAGTACTGTGTGAAGTACCTGCATCGACTTCATATATCAATTGAGGATTTCTTCAAACCTAGTACTGATAGGAACGTATAGGAAGTCAGGAGTATCGTGTGAAGTTTGAAAAAGAAAGAAAATAGGTTAGGTCTGGAATCCAAACTTAACTAACTAATAAACCCAGAAGCGAATGTGTGTGCGTAGAGGGAGAGGAATTGTCGATATCAGTTATGAAAGTATGCATGACTTTGCACAGTCAACTTAAGAGCTACATATAATATATATATATGGTTATATTCTACTATACAATATATATATACATTGTATGTCACAGTCAGCCAGAGGAGATTCGCAATTGTCACGGAACTTGGCTCCATGGCATGTGATCTTAGCTTCTAGGGATGTGTTCAATGGTATAAATTTCACAGTGACATAAAACCTATTTAAATTAGATCCTATAGGATGTGAAAATTTATAAATAATACAAACCAACATCCAAGTCACTTGACTGCAGATCTGATTGTTATAACACACCATCTCCCGACTGTTCGTGTAAGAAACGCTATCAATTATTCATTCAGTATTGTTTAATGTGCGAGCACATGTTTCTACAGGCCTTCCTATACTCCTACTCTTAGTTCGTATCACGTAGTATACTATTATAGACAGCCTTTGGTGCGGAATCAACAAACTCGTCAGGGATATAATGAACTACAAAAGTACTAGTGAAAATAAATGAAATATAGTATTTGGACCGACCCCTTATAATCAACGAATATGTGGGAGATCTTCCTCATTCCACATTACCAATGAGGTGGAAAGTGCATGAAACGTGACTGAAACTGCTTTGCTCAATTGATCTTTCTCCTTTAATTTTTCAAAATAACTCCAAAAAATATTCATATGATTCAGAAACACCTGATATGATCATTTAAGACACCCTGCCTTAACTAGACGATTATTTGACTACAGGATGTAGATTTTGAGTTTGTTTGAGTTTGGACTTGAATGAGGGAGTTTCGAATTCGAGGGAGAGTGGTAAATTTTGGTCAAAATGAGGGTCCGTCTCCCTAGCTTCCGAATGAAGGACGTTAACAGCTATGATAAACTAATAATATAAGCTCCCTTAACCTTTCAGCTTTCTCTGAATACATTTAAGTTTCATTACTTTCTATCCAAGTAATTTACTACTTTTTTTTATGAAGAATTTCTCAACTGCATTTTACTACTAGCTTACCTCCCTTTAGTTCAGACATGCAAGTTATCAAAATTATTAGAGTTTATTTAACTCTCAATATTTTTTTATATATATAATATTCTGGAGACAAGGGCAAGTCTACTACTTGTTGATAAGTCAGACAGTCTAATGAACAGTGTGAATTGCTCATATTTTAAATTTGAACCTTTGTAAAATTTTAAATTTAACAGACAGAGAAACACTTTTAATTCTGAAATAATGTCTCTGCATACATATGTTCTATATAAATACAATGAAATGTTTGCCTGATTGTGTCTGGGCTGAAAGTGGAACTTAATAAGCTAAAGCAAGATTTTTTGGCTTAATTTATAAATCCCTTTTTATTCCTATGTAAAGAAGGGTTACCCCCGGTTCGCAATTTGATATTACTAATGCTACACTGAACTAAAACTGAGTCTAAATGCTGCAGACTATTTAAAAAGTTATTCAAAGTATAAAGACTGTACAGCTTCCTACTAATATATTGTATCATCTAGATCTTATACAGTACAGTATATATATAGTACAACTAATTATAATGTTAGTGAAACTGTAGTATTTAAGTCATTCATGATCACCCTGAAGACACATTTGAACCCTTCCATTCCAAGGTTGAATTAGTTAAAATAATGAACAAAAGTTAGCTATTCTTTACCCAAGAGCAATTTTTCTAGGAGAAACCAAGTTTGATTTATATAAATAGAGTCTATGATTCCCAGCTGTATTGCTCTATATTCAAACTAACGTTAACATACAGTGTATTGTCATCTTGACTTGAAATAGTAATATTTCCTAATGTTTGAAAAAAAATGTTTTAAATGTCACACAGTTGAAAGTTAAAGAGGTGTGGAAACGCTGACTGTATACAGCCTATATATAGCCTATATTCTCAGATCCATTACTGATTACTGTACTACAGTAGATATAATGTTACTGAGGGCTGTGAACAACACCAGTGTGTGTTGCCTACCTGTCGCCTACAGCTGGATGTCAAACAATTACTGGTCTTTAAATAGCCTAACATGTGACACCAAATTGAAGACCAAGTTGAACTCCTTGTTAAGTCATGTGACTTGAGCTTTCTTTTTATAGACCATATTGATTATGTCATTATATACATCATCAATGTTTTTAGTTTCTGCAAGAATAATTATTTGACAATTAAGATTTTCTCCATGTCTCCCAGCATTTTTGTCATTAGGACACTCTGACATCGCATGTACGCTCTAACTCTCTATAATATAAATACATGGAAGCACTTTATGAGGTTCATTGAGTTCATAATAACGGTGCCACGTCAAGACACACGACTGGAATTTTGGGAATGTTTCGTGATAATTCCCGACAGTGACAGCACAAGGGAATACACAACAAAGAGCATTACAGTCAAAATACATTACTTCACATCTCTGATGTTGGCATGATATATAATATTTATTAATACTGTCCCGACATGATAAGCAAAAAACAGCGAGGGCTCCGTAAGTATCGATTTGGCGTTAGACCCGTGTGTCGAAACAATATCACTGAACATGAAACTGACAATGTTTACCTGTATATGTAACGGTCGTCTGAATCATTCCCATCTTCTCTACTGTCCGTTTTTTCCTTTCCAGTTGCCATCTTTTAAATATTTTCACAACTTTAAATCCAACTCAGAAACGAGCTCCGGGCACTGTACAAAGCCCGTTTCGCTTTCAGTCCGACAGTGGAACCTCAATGTAAACAAACATCATTTCGTTGGTTTGGAGCACAGGTATACTTCCCTGAATGAAATAGAACGCTTGATAGGAACGTTCTCACAGTTGTGTACAAGTTGCTCATCCTTCACGCGATATGTTAGATGCCTGTGTTATTTTCGTTGTACGGAATAAAAATCAATCCCCCTGTGAGTTTCACAGAACGTCGGATGTTGCATACGTTGTATATTACCGTCTGGATCAAATTTACGGAACGCAACATCTCAAGAGAGAATGTAAAGAAACGAAACGAATTCTCCCATAAAAATGTTATTATACAGATGGGCAACCTTATAAAATAATTTCATGGTCTAGAGAACTTTGACAATATGAAGCAATCGTGTAGGAAAATAAACACATAGACACTATACAATTTTTTCCATACATGCTATTTTTTTCATTTTTAGGTTGCCATTAAAAATATGAAAACAAAATGAACTTTAGAAAGTTTTAATTACAGTTGGATTTGAATTTCGTCTTTTCGTATTGCAGAGTTATCTGCTCTAGTGAGCAGGTATTGCTTGTTTGTTTGTGAGAGGAACGTCATACATTTTTGAGAAAACGACGTAATTTTCGCATGTAACAATTGATAACTGCTCACAAGAGCAGATAACTCTGCAATACGAAAAGACGGTTAAGTGAAATAAACACTTTTTTTAAATCTTATTTTTTTTCAACCAACAAAGTTTCACAAAATAAACCACTGCAGCTGAATATGTTAAAATTTCAAAAATATCTATTTTCAAATTAGAATATTTGTTTATTGTTGATTGTATTTTTTTGTCATTTCCTGACTCTAACAATGAATCTGACTGCTGTCATATTTCGCTGATATAATCTAAGGTCTTTTTTCATTGAAATCCTCAGGTCAGATTGGATGGTCTTTACCATCCAAGTTAAGGGTTATGAAAAGCAATTCAATTAAGAATTTAAGAATTAATTAGAACGGAATGTTGGATGCCAGTATTGTAAAACATATTGAACTTTAAAATGAAAAACATATCTTTATAATGAACAAAAGTTTTGTGTACATGTTTTCTGATTAATGAATCTACAATTAAGTTATTTTTCTTCGCAAGTTTTTTCATCATTCAACAGGCTAAAAATATTTTAAACAGAAATTTTAGTTTGTGTAGATAGAGTACTGGTTTCCATGTACATTGTACAGTATTATTACTCTTTTTGCAGACTGACTATTCCGTCTTTGCGTATTGCAGAGTTATCTTCTCTTGGGAGCAGGCATTGATTGTTACGTCATTGGTTTGTGTGAGAAAATTACGTAGTTTTCTCAAAAATTGATGACGTTACTCTCACAAACAAGTGACGTAACAATCAATACCTGCTCCCAAGAGAAGATAACTCTGCAATACGCAAAGACGGAATACCAACTCCTAAGTTTTTGATAAGAACTTTTCCGCTGCATTTTTCTACTACTCTTCTTATCTCCCCTAAGTTTGAAACATTTGGATCAGACATACAAGTGATCAAAATTATCAAATAAATATTTTTTAATAATTCAATATTCCAGAGATGGGGGCTAGTATGTTCTCTTTGTATTATTAAATCCTTTTACTTGGGGGTCCCCAATATCCTCCTCGGACAACACAGGTTGGCCATGCAATCTTATACATTGTATCACAAGTTATATGACTCGACTTTGCTCTGAAGCAACATCAGTCTCATTATCTCAGTAATTTGGAAACATTGGACACTACTGTAAAATCATAAATTTTCGTGGGACATTAAATTTCGTTTATTTCGTGGATAAAAAAAAATCCACAAAATTAAATCCCCACGAAAACATAAATTTGGTATGATATAGATAGGGGGAAAATCAGAAATCAGCGAAATATAATGTCTGAAACAGACTAGTATATAAAAACCACGAAATTTTAACCCCACAAAAATAAATGATTCTACAGTATACTTGTGCAAAGCATTTCAACAAAATACCTCAGGTACAAGATTTTTTCGAATTTCTAACAGCCGATTCCTCTGACCGTCACATATATCTATATACTCTTGTTAAAATTCTACCTACAAACTTTGAGGACAAATCCAGTACACATTTGAAATTTTCCGTCTCATTTTCACAATAGCTTATCTCTATTTCCAATCGTAACCAAATACCTGGACTTTTAAACATACATTTATCATACCTCCGTAATCATTGATATATATATAAAGATACAATATTATCTGATCCTTATATCACATTAAAAAATCAATTAAATTCAGGTATAAAACTCTTCCATACAGATTACAATCTCGTGTTGTGTATTCGTGACTAACTGACTATTTATACTGATGAACAGCGACAGTAATAACAATAGTATGCATTAGTCCTATCCAAAGTCAATAGTTTTGTACGTCAATAGTTTTTACAACTTTTCATTTGACTTTGTACATTGCATGTACTGAAAAATTATGCGTACTGTCTGTATTTATTACCTTACATGGTTCATACAAGGGCTGACACAATCCCAGAAGTACTACTATTGTTGTGTATAAAGATTATTTTTCCAGGACTTCAATAAACTAAGGCTACATTCGCGTATCCGGTTGAAACAGTTGAACCGGTTGAACTTGTAAAGAAAACGACAGGTACAGATTTGGAACGAGGCTGACCTCAGGAAAATTTGGTACGTGTAGATTGAGGGGTCCAGACGTACCTGACCAAAACTAAAATGCTGACTATTGCCAATTTGCGTTATTTCTTTCTTAAACAATGTCAAGTCACATGTAATTTTTAAGATACGTTATGTAATTTATTGGACGCATGAGAGAAGGGCATAATATTCTTGAAACGTTGTTTTTTATTCTCCGAAACTGTGGATTTTTAGCTCTGCTTATAGAACGGTCCAAGTGTGTTCGTTTATCGTGGAAAATTTCTGCGCCACACGTACCGTTTCAACCGGGATACGCGAATGTAGCCTAACCACATTATATATCAATGTTTTTAGTATAATTAGAAATCATATTATATTTATAATTTAAAACAAATGTTACTTTTATCAAAACGTATTTTGTTTACATATGATAACATTGATGTCAAATTTTCTTTTGCTTTGATTATACATTTTCATTTCTTCTGCAAGTTTCTCTATAAGCATTACCAGCAGAAATTGTGTTCATAGAGCATACGAACAGTGTTATTTTGAAGCTTCTCCTCCAGTCTTGAAAAGCATGAGACAACCATAGGAGGCAAACATTTTTGTGAGGTTAGGCTGTTTCAGGAATCTTGTCTGCACTGACAACACAGACACCTCAATATAGAAAATATAAGGGAATGCCGTTTAATCCTTATATACACATTTTCTGAGATGTCAAAACTTTGCTATCAATGACTCTATATATGCAGGGGGAACTAGCCATAATTATTTCAAAATAAACTTGGCTTTTTCCAAAGCATTGAGATAAAAAAAATCAAAGAGTATTTTCTAAAATTCAAGGAGTATACTCCAACTATTTTAACTTTTCGGTCTTCTAGAAGTTTCCAGGACCATGACCTGGATCTGAGTGAAATTCCATGTGAGTTCTCAATGATCTTAGAAAATCTTGTAAATACCTAAATAATTATATTTAAAGTCCTGGTCACAACAAATAAATCAAACTATTCTACTACAAGTTATCTGGGCTCTCCATGCAATAGGCATTATATTTTTATATTCGTGACATAACTATGTATTTATACATTTACTTCAATTTTCACAACGTGCTACTGCTATCATCAAAAATGTTGAAAAAGACTTCACAGAGTTGCTGCAGAATTCTACAAATTCAACATTGATCACCCTCTGGGGAGTCCGGCAATCTTGTGTCGTTATATAAGCTTGGAAGAGTTATCTCCCTTGATAATAAAATTTCATTTTAGAAATTATTCTCATGCCGTGTTGATTCTGTTTTGCCAATCGGAACAGTTCAAGATTCCGCTTAAAACATGTTGTATCAGCCTAATTGATTCAGAGAAAATCAATATATATATAAGATATTTTTTCGTTACAAATACTCTGGGAGCAAAATACAAATATCAAAGGATTTTACATGATCATAAAACAAACTTACAATATACATAATACACCTAGACTGTATTTCTTCAGAAACTTTATAAACTAATAAAGTTGCAATTTAGACTGAACATATTATTAATATACAAACATGTCAGGAAATTAGTTACCATTATCAATCATTCCCAACTTTGAGAATTGATACATCATCCATTTTATTTTTATTTTTATAAAAAATAACAATGACATACCAATAGTAGTGATCTTTCCAACTGCTTGTTATCTGTTTTTTGTTTTTGTGTGCTCCACCTACTTCAAACTAGTGATCCACATCTACTTTAGGGCTCGTCTCCAACCATACCATCCCCATTTGCCACCCAATGCCACCCTGCTCTACCACCCTATGCCCCCTTACATGTGCCACCCAATGCCACCCTGTTTCACCATCCCATGCCACCTCAAATGTGCCACCCAATGTCACTGTTTCGCCTACCTATGCCACCCTCATATTTGCCATCGAATGCCACCCCAGTCACCACCACCCTATGCCACCCTTACATTTACCATTCAATGCCACCCAAAGCCAGCCTGTATCACCACCCTATGCCACACTAAAGAGACGCAGACTCTACACGTCACCTCTGGTGAATTACACATACAGTATCAAACCAGTAAGGTTCACTGTTAGTTATGATATCTCCAACAAATAGAAACCGACAAAATGATTCTCCTAAACCATTCTTGGTCATGTTTAATTTTAACTTGACTGTCTCCATGAAATCAGTTTGACTCGATTGTTTCACTTCAACTCCAGTTCAGTCAAGATTTTAAAGTGTTCCAACTCCTGGAGGCATATTTTGAAATAAACTTTTCATATTTGCGGACAATAACCAGTGGTTGCACACACACAATTATCAGAATTTTTACTTGGGTCTAATTATATTTCAAACTTAAGTTCACACAATATTAACTACACAGTAATCTTAAAAAGTTGATAATAAAATTTCATTTGAGAAATTATTCTCATGCTGTGTTGATTCTGTTTTGCCAATCAGAACAATTCAAGATTCCGCTTAAAACATGTTGTATCAGCCTTATTGATTCAGAGAAAATCAATATATATATATAAGATATTTTTTCGTTATAAAAACTCTGGGAGCAAAATACAAATATCCTAGGATTTTACATGATCATAAAACAAACTTACAATATACATAATACACCTAGACTGTATTTCTTCAGAAACTTTATAAACTAATAAAGTTGCAATTTAGACTGAACATATTATTAATATACAAACATGTCAGGAAATTAGTTACCATTATCAATCATTCCCAACTTTGAGAATTGATACATCATCCATTTTATTTTTATTTTTATATAAAATAACAATGACATACCAATAGTAGTGATCTTTATCTCATTTTCTTCTTTTTTTGTGAAATACAGAAGTTGTATTATCCAATCACATCCATTTACTGTGTTGATATTATGTGCTTCACCTACTTCAAACTAGTGATCCACATTTACTTTAAGGCTCGTCTCCAACCATGCAACCCCATGTGCCACCCAATGCCACCCTGTTTCACCACCCTATGCCACCCTCATATTTGCCATTGATTGCCACCCCAGTCAACACCACCCTATGCCACCCTTACATTTACCATTCAATGCCACCCAAAGCCAGCCTGTATCACCACCCTACGCCACACTTAGCACACTAAAGAGACGCAGACTCTGCACATGTCACCTCTGGTGAATTACACATACAGTATCAAACCAGTTAGGTTCACTGTTAGTTATGATATTTCCAACAAATAGAAACCGACAAAATGATTCTCCTAAACCATTCTTGGTCATGTTTGATTTTAACTTGACTGTCTCCATGAAATCAGTTTGATTGATTGTTTCACTTCAACTCCAGTTCAGTCAAGATTTTATAGTGTTCCAACTCCTGGAGGCATATTTTGAAATAAACTTTTCATATTTGCGGACAATAACTAGTGGTTGCACACACACAATTATCAGAATTTTTACTTGGGTCTAATTTTATTTCAAACTTAAGTTCACACAATATTAACTACACAATAATCTTAAAAAGTTTGCAGTCAAGGTCACTTATCTAACATAGTAATTGTTGATGTGTTATGAATACTTGTCTGTATTCCTGTTCAGACCTGTAGGATTACAACTATGAAACAAATGCATTTCAATACCTATATTTATATTTTGCACTGATGATTGCCATGGTCCAGCTGTTAACATCACAATTATATAACCTTGGATACTATTGATGCTACCTTTAACTCACTTACCCCTGAAGACACATTTTAATTCTTCCAATTCAAAGGTTGGAATAGTTCATTATTAAATTTCAGGGATGAATGAGTTAAAATCACTGTTTTATTCCTTACACATACATACACATACACTTATTTGAAAACAAATGCTGCATTTTGATCAACTGATTTAATCTTCTATGGGATTAAAATATCTTTTTAAATGGTTAATATAAATACTGAACAGTGAACATGAAGGGCAAATGGAAAGGATTAGATCAAGCACCTCAAAGGAATTCATCACTTTCAGTAGACATTCTTATCGATTTTATGAATGTCAAACTGAAGTAGTTCAATGCTGAAAATTTCATGTGAGTTATCTCCCTTGGACCACACAGAGCACAACATGAAAATTTCCTGTGAGTTATCTCCCTTGGACCACACAGAGCACAACATGAAAATTTCCTGTAAGTTATCTCCATTGGACAACACAGAGCACAACATCTTCTGCAGCTTTGCATTCTGATTATCATCCATGTCCAAAAAGTGTTGAGGAATGTTTAAATTCATCTTCTAAGTTTCAGGCAAATACCTAGTGGTATACAGAAGACTTCTTAATGTTAAGTAAAGCAAAATATAAATGAAAGAAGGGAAGCAACTCCTGAATCCAGGTTTCCTTATGAAAGCAAAAAAATACCTTAATATTGCTTCTGTTATTTATATGTTTTTTAGTATTGAAGTTTTATTGCTACCTGGCTTATCATGTAACCCTATGACAATATAATATAACCATTACATAATGTATACTCTACAAAGTCACCAGGGATAAGAGCTGAATTAATTGACATCCATTTACACCTAGACAAGACAGTTTCATACTGACAGGGCCCTCAGATAGAAACTCTTTTCATTCACTATCATCAACAATAAACAGACTTATACAGTACTAGGTGTAATTTACTATTGCTGTTTGTTATGCCTATATCAGGGTCAAAGGAATTTGTATGGTTTGGCCCTTTTTCGGCCCCAAAATCCATCAAAATTAAAAATCTGCGATAGAACTTTCAAACGAATGTTTCTTTAATTTTGAATACTTCCCCAGTCCTATTATGTTAACATTTATTTGTGTTTTCAATTTTGACTGCCATGGTAACCAGATCATATTTGCATAAATTATTGAAATTCGATTTTTCAGTCAATTTTGACAGGTTTTCACCAAGTTTTTCTCTTAGCTACCATAGAGCGCACTCTTGAACAAACTTTATATTTCTCCTAAAGATGTATTACAGGTGCCTACACATTATCCTTTGACATTAAAATTTGTTCAAGCATGCGCTCTATAGTTTACAGGAGAAAAACTATGCAAAATATCACAATATTGACTGAATATTCAAATTTTTCTAATTTATGCAAATTTGAACTTATTACCATGGCAACAATAATTAGAAATATAAATAAATATTTTCATAATAGTATTTGGGAAGTATTCGAAATTAAAGAAACAGTCATTTCAAAGTTCATTTAATGGTTTTGAATTTTGAAGCATTTGGGGGCCAAAACAGGCCCAAACCATATACATAGTCCTTTCAGCCTCTGACAAATTGAAAATAGTGTTAAATATTTCTCAATTTTCTTTGAAATATATGATATAAAATGTTGTTTTTAGTTTTTTGGAACTTATGTTTAGATGGCAATGTAGCATTTAAAATGAAAATCTTTCATAAATAAGGGGTTAATGTCTTAGTAAAAAAATATATTAATTAACACTTTTTGAATAATTCTGAAAGTTCTTGATTAAGACTTCTGACACAGTTTCCTCCCTTTCCAAAGCCAAAGTTATCTCCCTAACGGACCACACAGAGCACAAAATATTGTGCAGTTTTGCTTTGATCCAGGATGTCAACAGATACACACATGAGCTTAACATCCATAAATCCAAGGTAGTATATTTTTCTAAAACCACAGGTCCCGTTTCTACTGAAGTGTAAACAAATCCTGAAATTTGATGATCATGATGACAAGCTAAGCTGCAGCCTACAGATTTGAGATGTTCTTACCTGGGCGACAGCTGCCATTGAGGTAGACTTATTTGTTCTGTAACATTAAGTTACCACTACTGACTAGTATGTATTTACCTGCCAAATTTAGAATGAACACATCCGTTTGTACCGTCTATATGTTTGGGGAAATAAGATCCTGTCGTAGATTCAAAAGACATGGCATCTAGATAGTTAGAGGTGAGAGAGCCAGTCATTTCGTTTTTCTCTGAAAAGAAAAGAAAAATAATTTCGTAAAGGAATAAAAAAAATTACAATCTTATTTTAGAAATCCTTTTCTATATAGTGGGTAACATAAAAATTAATACCTAAAATGGGCAGTATCTTTAACATAAAAGACACCCATATATATATAATATAATAATAATAATAATATAATCATCTTTATTTAACGTCATGTACAATTGTCACAACAAACATAAGCTCTGTAGAGCTTTTATTACGACGCCGCTAAGGGAACAAATGGTGTTTTCGTGGTAGGGGAAAACCCACGGGGGGAAAACCACCGTGCCATCGGAGGGATAACAACTAACCCTATCAGACATCACTCTCTTTTTTCCACCACCGCTGGGGATCGAACCGAAATTCATGGGAGAGAGTGGTCTGAAGCTCAAGCCTGATAGCACACAGTAGTACATTGACTGTGCGCGTTAACAATCACGTCTACCGGTCAGTACCATTTAGAAGTAGAAGAAGTACCGAGGCACCTGGTGACTCGGTAGCCATGATCGTTAACGCGCACAATATGTACATTTAAATTGACAATTTGTTGCACCATTATCGACGTTACAATATAATGTCATTCAAGAGACAGTAGGAAAGTGAGATGGGGACACTGGGAGAGGAAACGGATCATTCTTTATTCATCACCGCCTGAAGATGCTTCCAAACAAATATGGCAGATATCCATCACATTGTTTCAGAAGAAAATCACTTAATACAGCTAAAATACCACCTTTTTGCCCGTCCTGTCAGTGGTTTGAGCCCTTCCCTTGTAAATGTATTATATCCTACTGAAAATGCTTCTTACTAAATATTGTTAATATCCATCACATTATAGTTCTAGAAGAGCAGTTTCTTAGAGAATTATATCAATCGAAAACATTATCAATAATGATAATTTGAATGTATACAGTATTTTATATAAAATCATATGAACATCCAAGTGGCTAAAACCGGAGATGCTGAATATAAACAAAATTAATTCTGATGCAATTTTTTTTTTTCAAGTCCACACAATTTATTAAGTTTGAAAGACCCAGCACTCTGTGTTGTATCTCTAATGAAGAAAAGTTCACATTTGTGTGACAGTTTCCTGACTTTGGAATTGCTAGCCCATTTTCTATAGCAAACAGTTATGTGTACAAATGAATACATTTATGTTACACATTCTGCCGGTCAGGATATTTGTTACAGATATATGTTCTACTTTCTGTAAAAATACTAAAATGCCCTAAAAAGGCTCAAATATTAACCGTTTTTTCATGAATAAAAAAGAAATAACATGAAACTTAACAAAAAATCTCAAGTCTTGTAAGCAGCAAAAAGTGGTGGGACTCTACCTAGCTGAAATCCACTAAGTATTCGTTTTAATTTTAATCCAATTCAACTAATGAATAATGACACTATATATATATATACCTTATGTCATTGGTACATAATTAAATAACGTTAAAATCAAACTCTGGTGTTAATGAGCTTAATGACTGAATGGTTACAACAAATTAGTTGTAGC
The DNA here is from genome assembly GCF_002113885.1 of Mizuhopecten yessoensis. Lineage (NCBI taxonomy): Eukaryota > Metazoa > Mollusca > Bivalvia > Pectinida > Pectinidae > Mizuhopecten > Mizuhopecten yessoensis. The sequence goes on along the minus strand of NW_018408849.1, from coordinate 893,237 downwards.
AATGAAGGGTAAACAATGTTAAAATTAAACTCCCATATGTCCATGAGCTAGCTCGATGACAGCATATTGATAACAAATTATAGTTGCAGTAAATACCATCACACAGAAAATGTAAATGGAGGGGAGGTAACTCTTTCAGGCTTTGTGTCAAATTTCATATTGTAAATCAGGGTCAAATAGAGGAAATAGAGAATACGTTTAAACCGCTGATAAATGACATCTGATTAGTGTGAAAACTATCTTGAATAGCCTCTTAAATAGAACCTAGCAGTTAAATAAAATTCCTAATTTTGTGAACACTGAGTATTTCCCAAGTTTTTCCACTAATTTTGGATACATTTCTGATAAAACAACTAAGATGTCTGAGCAAAATAACTTTTTAAGGTTTTGATATTCTTTATTTTTACAAATTTTTGTAGTCATTTTTCTGCAAATGTTTTCTATTACATAAACAAATGTAGGAATATACATGTAGAATTTAAAATGTATTTCATTAATGAATTATACTGACCTCACTTGTTTTCACATGAAAAAATAATTTGATGGAAAAAACGTAGAATTTAAAATTGCCTTTGTTTACAGTTGATTAAACTTACCATTATTTTGAATGTTGTCTTCATCACAGTCATAGAACTCATCATCGTCCGTGTCGTAATAGCGTGCTGGAGATTTACGTCCTGTGAATGTGAGGGACTGTTCCAGTTCATGGTGTTCCGTAGCCAGGGCATGCAGCGCCTCCTGGAGGACGCGCGACTTCTCCATCTCCTCCTTCAGCTGGAGGTTACGCACCTGTCAACAGCAATGTTTAACTTATTATAATGACCCCCTACGTAACACTGTAATAAAAAGATACCTATATAACACCCTACCTATATAACACCTTACCTATATAACACCTTACCTATATCACACCTTACCTATATAACACCTTACCTACCTTCCCTATATAACACATTACCTTTATAACACCTTACCTATATAACACCCTACCCACCTATATAACACCTTACCTATCTAACGCCGTACCTATATAACACCTTACCTATATTACACCTTGCCTATATAACACCTAACCTATATAACACCTCACATACCTTACCTATATAACACATTACCTTTATAACACCTTACCTATATAACACCCTACCTATATCACACCTTACCTATATAACACCTTACCTACCTTACCTATATAACACATTACCTTTATAACACCTTACCTATATAACACCTTACCTATCTAACGCCGTACCTATATAACACCTTACCTATATCACACCTTACCTATATAACACCTTACCTATCTAACACCTTACCTATATAACATCTTACCTATATAACAAACTACCTATATAACACCTTACCTATATAACAACGTACCTATATAACACCTTACCTATATAACACCTTACCTATATACCATCTTACCTATATAGCAACCTACTTATATAACACCTTACCTATATAACACCTTTCCTATATAGCAACCTACCTATATAACACCTTTCCTATTTAACACCTTACCTATGTAACACCTTACCGATATAACAACCTACCTATATAACCCCTTACCTATATAACACCTTACCTATATACCTCCTTACCTATATAACACCTTGCCTATATAACACCTTACCTATATAACACCTTGCCTATATAACATCTTACCTATATAACACCTTACCTATATAACTCCTTACCTATATAACATCTTACCTATATAACATCTTACCTATACAACACCTTACCTATATAACACCTTACCTATATTACACCTTACCTATATAACACCTTACCTACCTTACCTATATAACACATTACCTTTATAACACCTTACCTATATAACACCTTGCCTATATAACACCTTACCTATATACCACCTTACCTATATAACCCCTTGCCTATATAACACCTTACCTATATAACACCTTACATATATACCACCTTACCTATATAACACCTTACCTATATAACACCTTGCCTATATAACACCTTACCTATATAACCCCTTACCTATATAACACCTTACCTATATAACGCCTTACCTATCTAACACCGTACCTATATAACTCCTTACCTATATAACACCCTACCTACCTATATAACACCTTACCTATCTAACACCGTACCTATATAACACCTTACCTATATAACACCCTACCTACCTATATAACACCTTGCCTATCTAACACCTTACCTATAATACACCTTACCTATATAACACCTTACCTATATTACACCTTACCTAAATAACACCTTACCTATATAACATCTTACCTATATAACATCTTACCTATATAACAACCTTCCTATATAGCACCTTACCTATATAACACCTTACCTATCTAACACCTTACCTATAATACACCTTACCTATATAACACCTTACCTATATTACACCTTACCTATATAACACCTTACCTATATTACACCTTACCTAAATAACACCTTACCTATATAACACCTTACCTAAATAACACCTTACCTATATAACACCTTACCTAAATAACACCTTACCTATATAACATCTTACCTATATAACACCTTACCTATATAACACCTTACCTATATAGCAACCTACCTATATAACACCTTACCTATTTAACACCTTACCTATGTAACACCTTACCTATATAACAACCTACCTATATAACACCTTACCTATATAACACCTTACCTATATAACATCTTACCTATATAACAACCTACCTATATAACACCTTACCTATATAACACCTTACCTATATAACACCTTACCTATATAACACCTTACCTATATAACAACCTACTTATATAACACCTTACCTATATAACACCTTTCCTATATAACACCTTACCTATATAACACCTTACCTATATAACATCTTACCTATATAACACCTTACCTATATAACACCTTACCTATATAACACCTTACCTAACCTATATAACACCTTACCTATATATAACACCTTACCTATATAACACCATATAACACCTTACCTATATAACACCTTACCTATATAACACCCTACACCCCACTATTGTTAATTACTGATGGTATCAGCCATGTCAAAACAGAGGTCGGGTGGTGAAGTAGAAAGCACACTCGCCTCTCACCAAGAAGACCAGAGTCTGGTTTCCAGATCAGGCGTGAAAATAAATGCGTTTGTCCCATTGGTTTTCTTCAGGCACTCTGGTTTCCTCCCACATTAAGACCCAACTGGGCAAACAAGAATGATAAATATAAGTTGATGAAACTTGATTCATGCTTGTTGTAAAAGGAATGGTTTATATTTTCTGTCAAATTGAAGGCAATATCAGATACTTAAAAGCATTATTGACAAAAATATGCTCTTTTGTCTTAAATTAGTAATGTCTGCAACAGCTAGGTTTTAAAAGGCTATTAAGGATAAAAACATTGCACAGGTAACCTTGACCTTTGAACTTTGAATAATAGTCCCCAACCAGTTGTTTGGGTAAATATCATATCCTTTAGTATCAAAGTTTTTCTTTCTACACAAACAATGTACGTATTAAACGTGTCGCAACATTTCGAGACCGACTGGTCCCTTTGTCATGCTGTAACTACTATTGAATACATTGTGTCCCTTCGTTTTTTAAGTGCAACTGATAAAAGCTACACATTTTAAGTTCTAAGTAACTTCTGTCTGACCTCTTAAATGACAAGGATAAGATATGTGTCCTCTGTGTTTCTTACCTACATGACGTATCAAGCTCATTAATGTAAACACACTTCTGGCCATCAGAAATTACTTCATTGCTTCTTTGGCTATTCGACCGCATATTCAAAACATTGATAGACTAACAGATATATTTAGTTTACTTGTATCATTGGATGTCCTTACAACTCAATCAACTACTGACCAACCCTTTAACTTCAAATCAATTAAGTCGCCAACAATGGCTAGCCCTTTAACTTTAGAACTGTCACCACCTTCATTGGCTAATACAGGTCTCCATCATCCGACCAGCCCCCTTTAACTTTAAACCAGTCACTACTCTAATTGCCAACAATGACTAGCCCCCTTTAATTTTCAAACCAATCACCTCCCTTATTGCCAACAATGACTAGGCCTTTTGACTTTCAAACCAGTCAACATCTTTTTTTGCCAACAACAACCACCCTCCTTTAATTCTCAAACCAATCATCACCTCTGATTGTCAGCAACGACTATCCCCTTTATCTTTCAAACCAATCACCACCCTCATTGCCAACAATGACCAGCTCTTTTAACTTTCAAACCAGTCACCACCCTCATTGCCAACAATGACCAACTTCCTTTAATTCTCAAACCTGTCACTACCCTCATTGCCAAAAATGACCAGCTCTTTTAACTTTCAAACCAGTCACCACCCTCATTGCCAACAATGACCAGCCCTTTTCACTTTCAAACCAATCCCACCCTTATTGCCAACAATGACCAACTTCCTTTAATTTTCAAACCTGTCACTACCCTCATTGCCAAAAATGACCAGCCCTTTTAACTTTCAAACTTGTCACCATCCTCATTGCCAACAATTGGTAGCCCCCTTCAAACTTTCAAACCAATTCATAATCCCTATTTATAATTGTCATATCATCTGACTAATTCCTTTGTCATCATAATTATTGCATTTGAAGTCCAACACCTGACCTTAAACGTTAAACCTGAGTCACCTTTGACCTTTATTGCCCTAGATTAACATAGACTATTGCAACTGTCACTCACATCCATTTTCACTCCATAGCTTGATTGATTATTTTATGGAGAATTCATTGTTAAGTGATTCGGCCTTATGGCGGACTATATTGATTTTCTTTTCTGTTTTCAACTGACAAAAGAGAAACATTGATTTTCTTTGATCAATGTAAGTGATAAGATTACAATTCTATGGAAGATTTCTGCCCTGCAAACAAGAGGCCTAACAGGCCTGTCGCGCTACTTGTTATTCAATAATGTCAGTAACTTTTTGGTTATGAAAATGTTGTTCAGTCTGGCATTAACACATTTGACCCCTGCGAACTAAAAATTGAATCAAGGTTATTTATATCAACAAAATTGGCAGCTCATCATTCCAGCATGCTATTGACCAGTTATTATGACCCTAAGCATTTTGGTTATTCAGAAAAAAAAGTTATTAAACTTTTAACATATTTGACCAAGGTACCTTGAAAGTAGGTCTAGGTCATTCATTTGAATGTGATTTGAATCCAATCCAGCATGCTACAGGCAATAGGTGTCCTGGTTAATAAGAAAATGTTTTGAAAATAGTTGGTGACGGAGGACTGACAGAAAGACACCACACCAATGGTATAAGCTTCTCACTCGCTATTCAGTTAGTTGAGCTTGTGTTTGTGAATGTGTATTTCTCCAAAACAGCTCTAGTTGATTATTATTCCACATATCCAATGAGGGAGAAAGAGCATGAAATGCTACTGAAACGGCTTTGCTCAATTTATCTTTCCTTATTTATCGATCAAAATAACTCCAAAAAGCATTCATTTGATTCAGACACACCTGTTAAGATTATTACACACACTCTGAAGTAACTAGGAGATAATTTGACCACAGGCTTTGAGTTTGTGTGAGTTTGGACCTGAATGAGGGAGTTTCGAGGGAGATTGGTAAATTTTGGTCAAAAAGGGGGAGGCTCCCTCCTAATGATGATTGACAGCCATGGTTCAGTTATGTGTCATGTGATAAACACAATAAATGTTTGTGACAGTGCCACCCCCATAATGTGTCTCAGGTCTCAATGATGATGTCATAGAAATCTCACCTATTATTCAAAGTTTTGTCAGGACCATGAATTAGTCTTAAGTTTAACTGCCTTAGAATTTTGTTATGTTAATCATGAAATCCAAGTTCAATAAACTCTTGGTAAGCATATTGAATCATTTGAATGACATCTTCTTTAAATTCCCTGACTTTGATTTCAGATTAGATTCATAATTATATAATTGAGCTGTAAATGAACATTAAGTCTGGAAAAAGAGAAGAAAGTATATGATGCATCATCAAATAGGGTAACCCTTTCACCCCTATGTTATTACTTCACTAAACCCAATGCATTCATCTGGATAAGTCCATTATAGTCTATAGCGGTGAAATGCTTAAAATTATGTAATCCTAAAACTTGACATAATAACAGTGCGGCAGGGTTCAATTGTACATTAAAGATTACGGTCGTATTCTAGCTTCAATCTAGAGGGAATTTCCCTTTAGCTCAGTGGTACAGCGTCTGACTAGGAATCTGGAGATCGAGGGTTCGATCCAGTGAAAGCACACTTTAATTCTCTTTCCTGTTACAACAGTATAAAAATGTCCCTTCCAGTCAATGCAAGCAGAGGAAGGCAGCCATATTGATTTATAAGGTATATACCAGCTCTATATTATACAGGTTATTGTCACCTGTTAAAACAATGGTCCCACTGTAGTTTTGATTCCACCAAATGAACCGGGACCAGTTTCTGTTGCTAAGGAAATGGAGTCCTTGACATTGGGGTGTATTGTGTACATGATAACAGATGTTATCTGATAACTAATGGCCGACACATCTCTGTGTCGAAGTCAAGGTATCGACTGACTTCTGGAAACAGGATACAGCTGAACAGGACATGGATTGTATGGTTGTAATGACAAAGTCATCAAGACTCTTGAATCTGTTGGCATTACACTTGTAACAGGGATGGTCAAGCTTTTGAAAGAATCAGATTACTAATAATTCTCGTAGAAGTTTGGTGTTGCTAATTGCAATCCACTTAAATGAGCGTCATTATTAAATTGATCAATAAAATTCATTCAATGACAGCAAAATGTTCACGTTTAGATCTGAACTTCGAAACAAGCTTGTTTAACATCTAAATACTCTGTGTATAATACTCTGTGAATAATACTCTTGTGTATAATACTCTGTCAAATATATCATACTACATAAACACAACATGTAATTTAGTCATATTTTAATGCTCAGTGATATATCTAGGACAGCTGTCCAAAGTCTCATGCAGATTAGATTAATGACGTACAACTTAACATAAAGAAATTATCTCGTAAAAAACAAGACACCCATTTAAATAAACAGAAATTATTTTGTAATTTACAGATGTTAATCAATAGTTGATTTTGGAATATTTGAGTTAAGCTCGTCATACTGTCCAATGTTTTGGCCTTGATCTAGCTGTATAGTGCAATCATACAGTGGTTTGTTTGTGTTTTACGTCCTATTAACAGCTATGGTCATTTAAGGACATGCCAGGTTTTGGTGGTGGAAGAAAGCCGGAGTTCCCCGGAGAAAAACCACAGACCTACGGCCAGTAAATGGCGACTGCCCCACATAGGTCTCCAACCTGCGACCCAGCGGTGGAGGGCTTAAGTGGTAGCAGAATGTCAGACGCCTTAACCACTTGGCCACCGCGGCCCCTCATACAGTCGTACATGTGATGACTTCAGAATACAATTAGTTAAGAAAATGAATTTTTATAAGAAACATGTTCATCATTTAAGCATTCTTGTACTGGAATGATGGAATCAGCATTATAAATTCTCTTTTACATTGAACATTATATTCATAAATCAAGACATGTTCATGTTGTACCATTCATCCAATGTTGTCTAAACAAAACAAGAGGCCCAGAGGGCCTGTATCGCTCACCTGAATATGTTTAAAATAATTGGTATGAAGTAGGTGCTGTAAGTACATATGAAATTTCAGAAAGATCCATCCAGTACTTGAGATATAGTGAGAACAAACTTCAAACAGAGCCCCACCCCTATGCAACCTAGGGGGGTCATACCCACCAATTATACAAAATTGAGTCCCCTTGACCCAAGGATGCTCCAGACTAAATAAGGATAAAATCCCATAATCCCGATGGTCGAAGAAGGATTTTAAAGGTTTTACATCTATTTCTCCTATTGGGCCCCACCCTTTTGCCCCTTGGGAGACCACACCCACTGCTTATACAAAACTGAGTCCCCTTGGCTCATTGATGCTCCAGACTAAATTAGGATAAAATCCCTTAATCTTTATGGTAGAAGAAGGATTTTAAAGGTTTTATCTCTATTTCCCCTATTGGGCCCCTCCTCTCTGCCTCCAGAGGGATCAGACACACCGTTTATACAAAATTGAGTCCCGTTTGCCTAAGGTTGCTCCAGACCTACCGTTTATACAAAATTGGTTCTCCTTTAACCAAGGATGCTCCACACCAAATATGGACCAAATCCTTTCATTCCTACAGACGAAGAATTTTAAATAATTATTTGCTATGTTTCCCCTATTTGGCCCCGCCTCTCAGGCCCCTGGGGGGCCAGACCCACAGTTTATACAAAATTGGTTCGGACGGACGACGGACGCTGCGGTATGGCATAAGCTCACCATGGTCCTTCGGACCAGGTGAGCTTAAAACTCAAGACATACTTTTAAAGCTTAAAAAATTCTGACGTCACATCCAACAAGAGCTGTCGCCAGGAAAGCTGACTAATACCCCCGCTTCCGCCAAGTTATGTGTATTTGAGAGTTTTACTATGAAAAGTACTTTTTTTTTTATATTTTTGTTAAAGGGTCAAAACTTCTACAAATATAACAGAATGCAAATTTCCCAAGCATATATGTAAAAGAAACTTGTTATCTAGTTGATATGAAGACCTGTTACTATATCTCACGATCTAGTTAGCTTCCACAAAGGGCGCCACTGTCACCTCCATTAAAAAGTGTCGAAACGTGAAATTAAAATGTTGGTGCACAGGACCATTTTTTCGCACAAAGGGGCATAACTCCATCAAAAAGGGTCGAAATTCCAAATTAAAATGCCGGTGCAACTACATAAGATATCGATCATTCATGCAAAGTTTCAATGAAATCCACTTGTTAGTTAAGGAGGAGTTTTCCGGACAAGTTACTGCGGACGACATCCAGACAGGGTGATTCCAGTATACCCCTCCCCTCCCCCCCCCCTCCCTAACTTCGTGGCGGGGGTATAATGATAGGGAAAATTCTGATTCTCCAGAGGGAGTTTTATGTTTTGAAGGTAAAAGATAGTGAGAGTCAAATACGGATTCCTCACATGTCTCTTGTGCTGATGTACTTCATAAGTTTAACCCTTTCACCTATAAAGTCTGCACAGTTGAACCTCACCAAATCAGAGGCTGGGCAAGTCCAGTTTGAATATGAGTTAATTTAAGTACATAAGTTTTAAGTCCATTAGAGATAGTATCAAAGTCACAAATAAATGGGCTGGTCGGGTGGCACAGTGGATAATCACTTTTCACCAAGGCATGCAGTCAGGGTTCGATTCCCTGATCTGATTGGAACAACGTATATGGGTTACCCGCCCGACCACAACCATGAAGTCCTTTAAGATGTGTCAAAATTAAATTTTAAAATAATGTAAATGTACGAGTATGCATCAGTTTTTGGTATTCTGACTACATTGTGGTTTATTAACCCCCCACCCCCTACCCCATCCCTTTCTTTCACTAATATGCAAATATTTCTGATTTGGTTATGAATTATATTGAAAAAGGGTTTGTATGTTAATTAACTAAAAGAGACAAATCTACAATAAGGATTTTGGATTTATATTACTGGGTAATACAAGTACTTTGTCTTTATGTACTGTTGAGAGAATTCAATTAACCCTTTCACCCCTATGGTTATTTAGTAGACTGTACCATGCATTGATCTGGATGAGTTCATTATGGTCTACAGTGGTGAAAGGGTTAATACATTAGACTACACGAGTACATTAAGCTCAAATCAGGAACACCCCACCCCACATCTTTGGGCTACAAATCTTAAAATTATACCATCCATACACCAAATTATGTCAAAATTTATGTTCACAGATTATGTTACGTTGAGTCATCGCTGTTGTTTACAGGTTACTGTGATGCAGTATAACAACATGTTAGCTTCGAGGACACAGGTGTGGCACCCTGTAACGTAAGTGTACCGGATCAAAGTCAAAGGTACCTGGGAGATATATGGGTGTGTGCCTCACTGTGGTATTTGTGTACCCTAAAACATAGCCAAAGGTGTGTCACAATAAATAGGTGATACTAATTTTATAGATGAAAGTCACACATGTGAGATATATGCAGAATGAAATATATGCCACGGCCCCTGGGCACTGGTGAATGAACTGGTGAATTCTTGGAAAGTATTGGTCATATACCAGGTATACAGGAGAAAAAGGGTACAGGAGTGTCCCATCCTGGAGTTGATGACAGTACAGGACATTATTATACTATACATGGACTGACATTAAGGAGACCACTCCATTGCACAATTTAAAATTGCAAAGAAGAGTTCCATTTATTTAAACCAAAGCATTCTCCCTTAAATAAAGAAGTTAATTTGTGATTTAAAAAGATTTTTCTGACTTACAGTTACTTCCCTTGGCAGGATATTCGGATGTATTCCTATTTCATTTTAATGCTGTGCATTTACAATTCCTGGACAGAAACATTGGTGAAGTGTTGTCTTTTAGGATCGGTTTATGGTAAAAAAAATCCTGAGTGGAACTAATGGAATTTCTGTGTCATTTTCTTTTGTTTTCAAATACTTAACTTAAATTTTGAACAACTGTAATTCTGTAAAATGTACATGTCTTTTTTGGAATATCGAATCTTCAGAAAAAAACTTAAATAACTATTTCAGAATTGTATTGTGATAATATATGTTAACTGGATAGAAGTATCTTTACTTAAATAGACTATACAGCTATCTCATTTATCCTTAACACTTAAAATGTAACTCTTAAGTATCTGTGTAGGCCTCTCAACTCTCTGATAATTTAATTTATAAATGCAAGTGGCAATATAATAATGTCAGACCAAAGTACAGTGGTGAAAAAAGTAGCGACATAATGATCACGTACATGGAAATTGGACTCATTTTAAAACACAGTAACTGATCATTGTAGAATGATTATCTCTTCAGCTGTTACTTAGGGTGTCACGTTCACCGGATATCAATATTGCTTGAGGTATATAGTCATTCTTGTTTACTGTAATTAACATAATAAGTTTCCCTCCCTTTTAAGTCCCCACCTCGGTTAGTATTCCAATTCAAAGGTTGGAATAGTTCATTATGAAATTTCAGGGGTGAATGAGTTAATGCATGCATTCATGTCCGTCAAAGACTGTCCTTGAACATACCATTATCATTAAATGGCCAGCTGATTCTTAATGTAGTGAAATCGACTGTGAACACTTAATGTCCTGAAGTGAACAATTATGATGAATGTTAACGCATTGACCCCTGAAGTTTCATAATGAACTATTCCAACCTTTGAATTGGAAGGGTTCAAATGTGTCTTCAGGGATGAATGTTAATTGACATTTCCTGTACAGTTTGCAGTTATGTCAGTACACATCAGGTTGTTATTTCTGGTTCAGGTGAAATACCATATGATGGTTGGAGGCATGGTAGGCTAGTGGTAGGACGCCGGGCTAGTGACTGAAGGGTTGCGGGTTCGAGTCACGTCACGGCACTATATGTTGAATCCAAGATACTTTATTCCGCTTTTTCCAGTCTACTCAGCTGTAAATGAGTATGTGGTTGGGCAGTGCAAGAATGCTTGTATTGTTTCGAAATGGCAGCATCGGCTGCATGCTCCCCAGGGAGTTGAGAAAGATATTGGCTGGTTGCAAAGGCCCTATAACCATGGATAATAATTTGTGAACTGCTTGGAGAGGATTACGAACTAGATTGTGATAAAGTGGTATATAAGAACCTTGAATTATCATCATAATTATTATTGATGCAAGCACTGTTAGATTATCTTTTAAGGCAGAGATTCACACTGATTGTCTACCATATTTCACAGATTTAAAAAAAGTTGTTTACTTGTTTAGTTTATTTTAGTAAAATTTTCTATATATTTACATATTCATACAAGGACAATTATAGGTTGCAGACCTTTTTAGGGAGTTAGAATATTTTGATATTTACCCTCAGAAACATTCAAGAGAAGAGTTTCAGATAAAAAATCTTTAATTGAAGAGAAACACATATAAAATTTGAGAAAGATCCCTCCAATACTTCCTGAGAAATAGAGAAAATGCAACTTAACAGTGAAAATTTAATATGCATGGCCACCTGTTGGTCATTTTCTTTATCTTAAATCAGTCAATTTTGAGAAAGTACTATCTGAGAAATAGCGATAACAAGAGTTGTTTAAGGACGGAGGACAGATGGATGGACCTCATACAAAGGGTGATTCAAATAGTCCCCCCCCCCCATCTGATGATGGTTGGCTAAATATTTCCAACGAATTTTGAAATCATCTTCAATGGAAATAAAACACAGGGCACAGTTGAGTAGGACACACTACCTTAAAACAACTTAAATCAGATATTATGGGGGGATTGGTTGAGTGTTTAGCACTCTGGCCTTCCACGCAGGTGGTCGTGGTTTGATCCCAGATGTCGTCATACGCATGGAGAAAGTGTTTTTCTCCTGCCCACACAACTCCAACAACCCCGGTGGAGTATAAAATGGTCTGGGGTGGATGTTGCTGTATCTGTGCTGTAGCATTCGAATTAGGTGGCACTATAAATGATACCGTTGGAAGCACGGTCCCACTACAAACAAAACACATTACATCTCCAGCACACACGCATATTTGTATACACACAGAAGGAGATATTAGCTAGGTGGCATAGGACAAGTAGTTAGCGCCTGATAAGGCAGCTCCTGCGAATTCCTCAAAATGGTATTGATTAATGTATAGGCTAATTGTATAAAATGTATTTCTATGTACTGTAAAGCACTTTCGAGTGGCTTATGTTAGCTAAATAGGGTGCTATATCAAATGTTGTACATGTATATTATTATTAATGCATGGATTATTTCCATCAACACACCTATATATAGTCAAACAGATAGACAAGATTCAGATAGATCTTTCAAATCTTTCGAATCTAATCATAACCATTGAAGTTTATTAGTAAACAGTATGTTTATAGATTTCTTTTTTCATTATTTAAACAAGAGGCCCATATGGCTGTATTATTCCACTACATTTTGTATCTTAAAGTGTGTCATAGACTTTTCTCATCATTTGCTGCAAATTTGTCTCAAGTTTGTAGTGTACTACTCAGTCTCTCTTCATAATCAAAATATTGTTTAAATTTTGGAAATAAGCTCCCTGAAACAAACACTTATTTAAAAAATTAAACATTTTAATCAACGCAATGTGAGTATTCCATAATAAAATTCACAATTGCAAAGGGGTCTTAATTACGCAAATCTATATATATTTATATATTTATTTCATAAATCACAGGAATATTTTGGTTTGATCCACAGTAACAGACTTAAAGTTTTGATGTTAATGATAAATTTCAATCTGCATGTCAAATTATATAAAGATAAATACCATGAATATTCGACCACAGTTTCTAAGCGTAATATTTACCTGTTAATTAACTATCAGATTTTAATATATACAGGATTTGAAATGTTTGACGCTATAATACTTCATATCTTTAACATAGTTCTACCACAAAATGCCACCTTATTCATGCTATGACAAAGAAACTATTACACTGAGATTCAGGTTACTCACAGTACAGTGTATATATATTTAGGGTTTAAGAAGGTAATTTTCAGTTAAAAAAAATAATCTCAAAATTGTAGTACTTTCTGTTTGCAAGTTGAAGGTAATATTTCACACTCACTGATCAATGTCACAGTTCAAATGACATCACACTCACTGATAAAATAATGTCACAGTTCAAATGACATCAAACTCAATGACATTAAATTCAATGATTAATGTCACAGTTCAAAAGACATCACACTCAATGATCAAATAGTGTCAAAGCTCAAATGACATCACACTAATCCAACCAAACTACACATGTAACACAGATCAATTTGTAAGCTTTGAAATCATCAAGTGAGTGCAATAGCAGCAAAATAAAATGGGGTCTGACTGGGATACATACCCAGGGTGTCAGACCTCGATCAAGACAAGAGCTTGGGACCAAATGAGCGATGGACATGATTGAGTGAGCTAGTCAATCATGTGACCGAATCGACCCAGTACCCAAAGTACCATCACATGTACGTATAGCGTAAATTTTGATGTAGGTACAAAGATCATAAACTGTATTTTATATGTGTCTACCTCAATAATTATCAATAGGTATATAGTTGGAGTCAATGTAGTAACATTATGTCAAAACTAATTTCATTTATTACTTAAGATTCATCAAGGGCTTTACATATATTTTACTGTAAAAACACATACAAAGGAGATTAAAAGATAAATTATTCAAAATTGGGTAGTCCTCCTGATCTCCATTGATAAACACATACAACACCTGTGGACCTGTATCTATACCCGTTAACTCACCTATTTGTGGGGAAAAACTCATATAAGTTTATTACTGGGGCCCTCTTTACCTGGTCATATTGTAATGTATGGGATATCATTGTGATTGACACTCACCTGAATCTACAATTTCTCATAATAATCCAGATCAATTCAACAGTGAATAAAAAAAACATGAAGAGTTCCATCTGATTTACCTGAGTGGAGATATCATCCTCGGACATTTCTGTTATAATTTCCTCTTAAATTGCCATCTGTATTATAATATTAATCCCACACAGAATAAAAAAAACTGGTCACCACGCGAAAATATTAGCACTGGGATATAGCCAGCGTACATATCACATTGATTTTCCTGTCCTTACTGGAAGCGTAACACCCACACAGACCACAAACTAGTATGCAATTTTTACCTGTCAGTTTCTCGTTAAATGGGCATTGACAGCTTACCTGAGCCACTTTAAATCCGGTTTGTAGTCATATGAAAATATTTGCCTTAGATCTCTGTAGATTACATCATTCGTACAAGTAGCCACAGGTCACCTCTGAATGACCTTTCAATTACCTCATACTTATTCCTGTGTTAGAACAGATTACATAAACCCACCATTTACGACATGTATTAGTTTCGGGCACTGTACACTGAAAGTTGGAGTTTTCTTTTTCTTTAAAAGATTTTGTATTAGATAGTTGACTTATAAACAGTTAAACAGTTAACCATTGTTTTCAATAGTACAATATAACATTACCATGATGAAACAACACTTTTGTTCATAATTTATAAAGGTATAATTATAATATATTTATAAAAAACTGAACTTTTGTCAACATAAATTTCCAGGTGGCAACGCTTGTTTTGTAGGGTTTTGTACTGTTTAGAGTTTTCTTATTGTATTATATATTTTGTTAAATTTTACAATGACAATAATGTGATACATAGAGAATAATTCCTGCCTTTTTCCATATCACACCCAGATAATCAACCCTCGACCAATATCAGCCCTCTGGCCGAAATGTTTTATTCTGTTTATTACATATACTTACTAAATTAAGATGAGGATAGATAGATCTTCTATCCTATGATCTATTTTTCTTTTGAAATTTTGAAAAACGAAAAATTTCATTAGGGTTCCGAATGACGTTGTTGGTGGTAGATGGTAAAAATTAGAAGTGTTCCAAAAGGGGTGTGATACATGTTTTGCGGGCTGAAACGGAGAGGGCTGATACGGGTTTAGGGGTGTGATACGGCAAGGACTGATATGGGTTAAAGTAATTGTGTCGTACCACATATACAAAAAAAAGGTATTTTTCAGAAAGTACGTAATAAATATTTTTATATAAAAAAATATAACCTTACTTTAAAAACTGAAAATAACATACTTTTCTTGTGATATCTGAAATTTTCTTTGAAAAGAATTTTGACATGTTTTAACATAATGATTTATAATATTACGATTGTTGTTGATTTAGATAAATTGACACAGCGCCATCAATGGTGTTAAATGGCACAGTCAGTGGTAAATACAGCTTTAAAACTGAAATTTGTCTGACATGTTCATAAGGATCACTAATATATTCTGTTAAATGGTAGATGTGTTCCCCATCTCCCTAGATAGAAAAATATATTGATGGAATCTATTTCATGAAGCAATTCTGACAATGGCTGATTATGAATGGGTCAGACACAGTGGGAGCTAGTAATCAATTTCATCTATTGATATAGACACAGTTCACCTGTAACAATTATCAATTTCAGCCACAGATATATAATGTCACATGACACACTGCTAACCTGATGCAAGCGGTAAGTTTGGAGAAAACTAAATCATGCTTGACTGCCTTTCCATACATGTGTGTACAGATAAATACTGGCTAAATGTTCTATGTTAAAGTGAGACAGATTTGAACACTTGTCTATAGGCCCCAGGACATCTCAGCATGTTTGAGCGTGACACCATTTAGCTTCACTTACGGCATTCACAGATATCCATCTATACACATAATAATAGCCTTCCAACTGACTCTTATGAACTCTACCAGTAAAATGAAATCTCATGTAAAAATAAAATATATACAACGTTAGAATCTCATTTTCAAATTACACAATTGACATACACAAATCATTAACAAAAATGGTACCATATGAAATACAGATGAATTTGAAATCAATACCAGATTTTGCACGTGTCACAAATTTGAAATGATCCAATTTACTGACACCTTTATACATATATATTGAGAAAATTCACAAGAAAATGAATTCTGACCATCTGATGTGCAATACTTTTTGTACACTATATTTTATGTATTTTCTTATATTGGCAAATATTTAGGAACATAAACCAAATAACCCTAGTATGTAGTATTACTGTGTAATGCCAACACAACAAACATTTGTGGAGTAATTTTTGTTTAATGCATCAGGGGGCTTGTTACCATGGCTACCGACACATACAAACAGATTGCCTTAAGAAGTTTGTGTCACTATACAGTATCTGTAAAATATGGAAATTGACATCACGATGTTCGACTAGTTGCACAAACAGACAGATTATGTACTTCGGTTTCTGCTATCCCACAATGTACAATAAACCACTCATCAGGATCTCTACTTGTACAAATACACATATAACAGTAAAACATATATGCATTGTTTACTGACATATTTGATTCCCTTGACGTGTAAATACATTTATTAATGTACGCAATTTAATTGGTCTCTGTAGACAGGTGGTCACTATTATCACCATTATTCTGATTGGTGTCTCTAGGCAGGGAGTTTATCCAGAAAGATGATATTTTGAAAAGAATAAATCTCTCTCTTATACAGATATGGCATATACATTAGGTTTATGAACCCATAAAAGGGTAAAAGTACTAGCAACACCTGTCTTCAGTTTTGTTTATTTATATATCATTTGATAGTTTGTCTTGATAAAATTTACAGGGGGCTGGGGGGTATCACACATACATGTCAGTCCTGTGTCCTGTAGTATTACTGGGGTGGGTATAGGGATGTATCAATATATATTCACCAACAAACACTATAACAACAGACCATAAAGAGGTTTAGTTCAAAGCTATACAACAATGGACCCATACTCGTACGCTAAACAGAATAATGGTCAACATAAACAAACGGAATGAATCAAAACGGATGACCTTGCAGATTAAACCTTAAAACCAGACTTAGTTTCTCTGGGTAAGAAATGTTGTTGGTATTTAGGCTTATATATATCTAAATTGGTCGTCCCTTAATCACATAAGCTACAATGTGTAACATTGTATATACATGAATGCATTTCATCAGCGGTTCTGCATGACTTATCATGTATGTTCTGCATGACTTATCATGACACCTTTGATTCACTGATACCAAACTTCAAGGTAGCTAAGTCATTCAAACCTGTCTAATCTGACACATTATGAAAAACAACCTGATTATACAATGCCTCATAATATTAGACTGGATGTCAAAATACACATGTATTTTTAGGCTATGGTTTCATTAGAAATGAGATAACAGTACTAGTATTATGTTGAATTAGAAAAGACGTCAAAATAATCAGAGGTCAGAATAGACAGGATGTCAGAATAATCAGAGGTCAAATTAGACAGGACATCAGAATAATCAGAGGTCAAATTAGACAGAATGTCGGAATAATCAGGGATCAAATTAGACAGGGGTGTAAAATACTCAGGGGTCAAATAAGACAGTTTTCACTAAAATAATGATGAGTAGTAATTTCTTGCAGTAAAACAAAATATTTTAGTGATGAAGACAACAGGTTTAATAAAATAGCAGTTAAATAATCGAAGTCCTCCTGTATCAGCCTAGATCTAGGCCAGCAAGATTGATTAATTTAACTTAAAAACTGCTTGTTTCAGGATTGTTGTAAAATAAATCATGTTTTTAATATTGATAAACAGTAGTTTCCATAACACAAATATTTCTTACCTTGGTGTAGTTCTATATAAATGTGTACACACTCCATACATCACTAAGCTATCACTATAGTTTTACGTAGTTAAATAATCCAGTAATATTCACACATAGTAATCCAGCTACAGACTGAAGTTAAGAAATTTCTTTACAGAAGACAGTATATAGTCCATGGATCGGTCAGGACGGATAACAGGGGTGACCCTACTCTGATGAAGGTCTGACAGCTATAGAATATATCACTAGTGTATAAATACACTGCCAGCAACACATGTTGCTATAATTGTGGTTTATGCTGATTTGTCCTATATACTTCTGTCACCATCTGAATCACAACATGGGAGGGTGTGACTATAAAATACGAATGTGCTAACAGGCATCAACAGGTGATAAGACATTTTCCTTGTCTGTATCACAACTTAGGAGAGTGTACTACAGGATTTTAATGTCTATAATTAAACATGTATCAAAACACTTGTCTGTATCACAACTTAGGAGAGTGTACTACAGGATTTTAATGTCTATAATGAAACACGTATCAAAACATTTGTCTGTATCACAACTTGGGAGAGTGTACTACAGGATTTTAATGTCTATAACGAAACACGTATCAAAACACTTGTCTGTATCACAACTTAGGAGAGTGTACTTCTTGAAATCTGAACATTCCTTCTATATCAAAGATATAATTTGGAAACTGTTAGCTAATCAAATTGTAATATTCATTCATTCATTTATATGCACTGATTATGCAAAACTTAACAATGATCACAGAACTGAGGTACATTGTGACACAAATATCTAGAAAAACATGATCACCACTTGATATCATCTAGAAATTCTAACGAGACAACTGACATTGATGACAACATAAGGTGATGGACATCAAACCTTCGTCTGACAACATCAGACACTGATCACGATACCCAAAGATGGACAACCTCCGTCTGACAACATCAGACACTGATCACGATACACATCAGACACTGATCACGATACCCAAAGATGGACAACCTTCGTCTGACAACATCAGACACTGATCACCATTCCCAAAGATGGACAACCTCCGTCTGACAACATCAGACACTGATCATGATACACAAAGATGGACATCAAACCCTCGTCTGACAACATCAGACACTGATCACGATACCCAAAGATGGACATCAAACCTTCGTCTGACAAAATCAGACACTGATCATGATACACAAAGATGGACATCAAACCCTCGTCTGACAACATCAGACACTGATCACGATACCCAAAGATGGACAACCTTCGTCTGACAACATCAGACACTGATCATGATACCCAAAGATGGACAACCTTCATCTGACAACATCAGACACTGATCACGATACACAAAGATGGACAGCAAACCTTCGTCTGACAACATCCGACACTGATCACGATACACAACGATGGACATCAAACCTTCGTCTGCCAACATCAGACACTGATCATGATGCCCAAAGATGGACAACCTTCATCTGACAACATCAGACCCTGATCACGATACACAAAGATGGTCAACCTACGTCTGACAACATCAGACACTGACCACGATACCAAAAGATGGACACCCTTCGTCTGACAACATCAGACGCTGATCATGATACCCAAAGATGGACAACAAACCTTCGTCTGACAACATCAGACACTGATCACGATACCCAAACATGGACAACCTTCGTCTGACAACATCAGACACTGATCGCGATACCCAAAGATGGACAACCTCCGCCTGACAACATCAGACACTGATTACGATACACATCAGACACTGATAACGATACACATCAGACACTGATCACGATACACAAAAGATGGACATCAAACCTTCGTCTGGCAACATCAGACACTGATCACGATACCCAAACATGGACAACCTTCGTCTGACAACATCAGACACTGATCACGATACCCAAAGATGAACAAAGTACAGTGTATCGACAAAGTAAAGAGAAGCAGTCGTGTTACGTTTTCTGTCAAGTTACTTCCTGTTGTATAGATGGACAAACCAGCTTAAGGTCATTGGAGTGTATTGATAAACGGAAACAGGAAGTACATCCCTAGTTGAAAATCCAATGTAGGGAGACAGTATCACAATTTCCGCGAATTCTAATGTTTAATATTAAACTGATGAATATTGTATGTTTATTATTGACAGAACAGTGTGTTCTCTCAATATTAAAGTATTTCAAAGCAATCCAGGCATTAATTCAGGTTTGTTTATCAATGAGTCACATGTGTCCATTTTTCTGCACTTCAGGAACCTGGCTACCTATTTCACTATTGTGAAGTTTTTCAAGACCGATAACTCTTACCTGCAATTACTATGTGTATATGGTTTTATTATAAAATGTCAATTTTTATATCGTGTATAGAGAATTAATTTTACACAATTTCAGCATTTATTAAATTGATATACATTAATGCAATACTAATATATGTCAGTATCATTTTTATTGACATTATTTTGTGAAAATATTGTGTCTTTCATTTTTTTTTTCAAAATTCACTCCTTTTTACATAAATTTCCATTTAAAATCCTTAAAATTCTGACAACCTATATTTTTTTTGTGGCAGAAAATTTTCTTCACTTTAAAGCAATATAACTACAAAATTTGAAGAAATTCTACTGAGAAATGGTGACACAATCCTATTACCTTAACTCATTATAACGCGTCAGAGTCACCAACGTCATAAACAATTGCCATCAGGGCTTCATATGCAAATTAGAAATTTGCAAATGGTATATCGTGGTTTTACTGTCACAAATTATTTTGATTGACCAATCAAATGCCGTGTTACATCACAAATGAATTAGAATTGTTCATCTACGTATTGCTTAAAATGGCACAATATAACATATCATCTCCACATTAGGATATATAGCAGGTGCGTTTATAAGTTTGATTACGGTAACTATAGTAAAACAGCTTATTTGTGTACCTATAATCCTACCTACAATTTACATACATCACCTATAAAATCAATGATTCGTCTTACTGAGTTCTCTTCAATGACCTTTATGGATTCAGTAAAAAAACAATTAGATTTTAACCTTGTACAACAAAATAGGTAGCTATATTTCCATGGTCTTTTATATCCTCATGTTTTCCTTTAAAGATATATAAATATTAAAAAAACATAAATATTAAAAAGCACTATAATCGTACCTTGAAAGATAATTTATTTGACCAAATTGGATACAAATACAACCCTTAATCCTTTCAGCCCTATGCAACTTTAGTAGACTCTACCATGCATTGATCTGGGCGAGTCCATTATGGTCAACAGTGTTGAAGGGGTTAAATTCATTCTAATGATTTAAGTGCTTATATATAACAAGCCAAACTGAATGAATCAATGGTATTGAGGTTCTCAAGGACAAGTTTTAAAAAAAGAAAAGAAATTGAGAGCCTATATATATATATATGTTGATTCACCCTAAAAAAGCTTAAAACAAGCCAAACATGACTCTTGGCGTTGTGGTTCTTAACGAAAAGTTTAAAAAAATGAATTTGATGGATGGTGAAGGGAATAGGAGAAGTCAAAGATTGAAAACATAATAAATGAGAGGCTGCTGTATGTATACCACTACAATGGAACTGTCGTGATTATAACTGATGCGGCGTTACATTATACCTTTAATTAACTGAAATAAAATGTCACAGCATTGGTTTATGAAATTCTTTAGTCTACATTAAGGACATATATATTCGAGAACTCTCAGAGGGTTGATTTAATTATTGGTGATTACTAATGATATATGAACTTCAGTAGGTGATAAAACTGTCCAAGGTTCACTACGTACGGTTACATTCAGTACTACAAGTAGGCGAGTCAGCAGAATTTTTTTCTTGAATAAAACAGAATGTGTCAGTCCAATATCAATTCAGCAATGAGTTGTACAAGGCCAACACCAGGTGTTACATCTCTGTATAAATATACATATCCTACACTGAATGTTAAAATCATTCAGACATCACAGCGAGACACTCAAAACCAATCAAGTATGAAGCTTTTGTACCGTAATTTACCTTTGATAAACCCACTATGCCTGGTGATAAGCCCACCCCTGTTGTTACTATAGTAAAACCTGTCTAATACGACCCCTGGGCATTCTGACATCTTGTCAAATTTGACATACAGAAGCCAGTTACCTATGAATTCCATATCTTAACACTAAATAAAACTTGTGTAATCTGACACCCTGTCTCATCCAGACAATATGTTGGATATCACAGTGTGTCAGATTAGAAAAGTATATGTCTTCATAGGAATAATCAAATTTTATGCATAATGAGACAGTTGAAGTGGTTTAAGGCCATCCAGTATAAATAATTTCTGAGCAATTGAATGCATTTAAAGGTTTTATTTCAGATAAAATGAAAGGTTTATCCAAATATTTTGTGAGTTACTAGAATAGTAGATTTTAATACATTTGTCTTGACCCCATCATTCTAAACCTATTTGCTGAACATGATAATTTGTTCTAGTATAAATTCAAAAAGACTGAAATAAATATCAATATGATAGATGTCAATTTCATTATTATCAATAAGGTAGTAAACCTGAAACCATCTGTCAACACTTTATATGAGCTGAGCCAAGGCAATCAAATTTGTATCCTACTTTAAATATCAACCACTTGAGGTAGTCTAATATTGTAACATATCAATTTAGTTCTGAAGTACAATTTTCATCATTTTGTCTAGGACAAGCATACTGAATTGCTGTGTCAACACATGTGAACTATACAGGTCTCCCAGTTGTATCAGTAAATAATAATCAGAGCCATGCATGCATCTCACCTAACTTCAGCATACTCCGTTTGTAATGCAGTCACATCAGAGCAGCGACGTCAATTTCCAGGATTGACATCAATCAACTAAATCCTCTTTTCATTCCCCATAGGGTGACTATTGATCAGGGCTCAGAAGTTCAATGGCTGATCAGCTTTATAAGTCGATAACGGAAATGTTCAAAAAGCAATTAAAAAAAAAGTACCGAAAAATTTACAAAAACTTAAAAAAAAAATGTATATTTTTCTTGTTTTTAGATAGTTATTTTGAATATCTGTAATGTAATTTGAATTTTAAATGGCATCATTTTGGAAATAAAGAAGATCTAACCTTTGATGAGTTGTTGTCAAGCTGATTAATCAGGCTAGGAAAAGCTAGGGTTCAGGTGCTGTTTAATCTGTTTATACTTAAATATTCTGTGTTTCTTTTCCAAGTTATGGTGGTGAGGTAAAGTGAAATTGCTGATATCAGCATCACCTAGACCTTCATGTCATTTATTGTTACAGGCCCTGACACTGTACATATACCTCTCCAAAAACTCATACAGGCCCTGACACTGTACATATACTTCTACAACAACTCATACAGGCCCTGACACTGTACATATACCTCAAAAACATCTCACACAGGCCCTGCTACTGTACATATACCTCTACAACAACTCATACAGGCCCTGGCACTGTACATATACCTCTACAACAACTCACACAGGCCTAGCTGATTGCTGTACATATACCTCTCCAACAGCTCATACAGGCCCTTTCACTGTACATATAACTCTACAACAACTCATACAGGCCCTGGCACTGTACATATACCTCTACAACAACTCATACAGATACTCCAGTTTCCTCCTACATTAATATCAGAACTCCCCCCAACCCAACCCTGTGTGCTACTGTCGATGCCAACAAAAGTAATTACTATGAGTTGATATGTTTTCATCAATCTTAAAAAATCAATAAAGTTCAATTTAACATACATGTATATCATCATACTTCATCTTTATAAAAGCATTTCTGATTGGATGACACTGCTATGTTGAAGATTTCCAAAACCTACACAAACACTTCTCTTAGTAACACATGAAGGACCTATGACTGTATACCAATACCTCTTCCTGTAACTCACAGTCCTGGCCCTAACACTGTGTATGAATACATCTTCATGTAACTCACAGTCCTGGCCCTAACACTGTACATGTATTTCTCTCTGTGTGACATACACAGGCCTTAACACTGTATATGGATACCTCTTCTTGTAACTCACAGTACTGGCCCTTAC
This sequence comes from Mizuhopecten yessoensis, assembly GCF_002113885.1. Lineage (NCBI taxonomy): Eukaryota > Metazoa > Mollusca > Bivalvia > Pectinida > Pectinidae > Mizuhopecten > Mizuhopecten yessoensis. The sequence continues at coordinate 868,870 of NW_018408849.1, read as the reverse complement.
ACTGTATACAAATGTTTCTTTCTGCAACTCACAGTACTAGCCCTAACACTGTTTATGGATCCATCTTCCTGCAACTCACAGCACTGGCCCTAACACTGTATATGGATACCTCTTCCTGCAACTCACAGCACTGGCCCTAACACTGTATACAAATGTTTCTTTCTGCAACTCACAGTACTAGCCCTAACACTGTTTATGGATCCATCTTCCTGTAACTCACAGCACTGGCCCTAACACTGTATATGAATACCTCTTCCTGCAACTCACGGTACTGGCCCGAACACTGTATATGGATATCTCTCCCTGTAACTCACAGTACTGGCCCTAACACTGTATAAGGATACCTCTTCCTGCAACTCACGGTACTAGCCTTAACACTGTATATCGATATCTCTTCCTGTAACTCACAGTACTGGCCCTAATACTGTATATGGATAACTCTTCCTGCAACTCACGGTACTGGCCCGAACACTGTATATGGATAGCTCTTCCTGTAACTCACAGTACTGGCCCTAACACTGTATATGGATACCTCTTCCTGCAACTCACGGTACTAGCCTGAACACTGTATATGGATATCTCTTCCTGTAACTCACAGTACTGGCCCTAACACTGTATATGGATAACTCTTCCTGCAACTCACAGTACTGGCCCTAACACTGCATGTTCATGGATATCTCTTCCTGTAACTCACAGTACTGGCCCTAACACTGTATATGGATATCTCTTCCTGTAACTCACGGTACTGGCCCTAACACTGTATATGAATACCTCTTCCTGTAACTCACGGTACTGGCCCTAACACTGTTTATGGATATCTCTTCCTGCAACTCACAGTACTGGCCCTAACACTGTATATGAATGCCTTAATCTTCCTGTAACTCACAGTACTGGCCCTAACACTGTATATGGATAACTCTTCCTGCAACTCACGGTACTGGCCCTAACACTGCATGTACATGGATATCTCTTCCTGTAACTCACAGCACTGGCCCTAACACTGTATATGAATGCCTCTTCCTGTAACTTACAGTACTGGCCCTAACACTGTATATGAATACCTCTTCCTGTAACTTACAGTACTGGCCCTAACACTGTATATGAATACCTCTTCCTGTAACTCACAGAACTGGCCCTAACACTGTATATGAATACCTCTTCCTGTAACTCACGGTACTGGCCCTAACATTGCATGTACATGGATACCTCTTCCTGTAACTCACAGAACTGGCCCTAACACTGTATATGAATACCTCTTCCCGTAACTTACAGTACTGGCCCTAACACTGTATATGAATTCCTCTTCCTGTAACTTACAGTACTGGCCCTAACACTGTATATGAATTCCTCTTCCTGTAACTCACAGTACTGGCCCTAACACTGTATATGAATGCCTTAATCTTCCTGTAACTTACAGTACTGGCCCTAACACTGTATATGAATACCTCTTCATGTAACTCACGGTACTGGCCCTAACACTGGATACAAATTCCTCTTCCTGTTACTCACCGTACTGGCACTACCACTGTATATGAATACCTCTTCATGTAACTCACGGTACTGGCCCTAACACTGTTTATGAATACCTCTTCCTGTAACTCACAGTTCTGGCCCTAACACTGTTTATGGATATCTCTTCCTGTAACTCACAGTACTAGCCCTAACACTGTTTATGAATACCTCTTCCTGTAACTCACAGTACTGGCCCTAACACTGTATACAAATGCCTCTTCCTGTTACTCACCGTACTGGCCCTACCACTGTATATGAATAGCTCTTCCTGTAACTCAGAGTCCTTGCTCTGATTAGCTGGACTAATCAACAAAAAGGGCAATCTGGGATTATTCTTTTAAGAAAACTCTTATCTGTTTTTTGCCTGGATCAGTACAATTTATTGATTAGTCTCTCTTATATAATTTGCATAATGGTGTTGTTCTGGAGGGAAAATTTAAACAATTGAAAACCGAGGACTTCGCTGATAGAATGCAGCAGCTGTCGCTGAATAAATAACACTTTTATCGATATAGTTGAGGTAGGTGTTGTGTCATAGCAGATTTTTGTGGTAAGTACTTCAAAACTCTACCAAACGGTGCTGAAGAGTTCCACGTTACTATTATGCGCTTTGGCGCCACACCAGACATCCTTCTGTCAAAATGGCAGGGGACAGAGAAAACTCCGGCATGGCCTAGATATGATACATGTTTTTCTCTGTGTGACATACACATGGCCCAATACTGTATATAAAGAGCTCTTCCTGTATCTCAAGGGTGCTGGCCCAAACAGTGGACATGTATCTCTCTCTGTGACACATAAAGGCCCTGACACTGTACATGTTAACTTGTAGGCCCCTATGCAGCTACTCTGTACACCTACCTCTTCTTGTTGGCTGAACAGCGTGAGACAATGACTCAGGAAGCTTGCTGTGTCTCGAGATAAGTCCGATATTCTTTTCACCTTCTGATAAACATCTGCCATGGTACCTGTAAAGAAAATAAAATGATTTTTTTTTTAATTTCATTTCAAAATAATAAAGTTTTATTCATTGATTAAAATTATACACTATCTAATGTTTTTTCAGAGGAAATCATTAGACCTTAGAACATAAAGGAATAGTTTAGTGAATTCACTAGTTGGAAATACAACATTTCAGGGTCGGAAATCAGGATCAAGTCACCCTCCTTAAAATAGGGAAAGTTTCCTCCAAATAAAGCAGGATGAAAGCATTATGATGTCTATTACGACCTATAGTTGATTTTGCCTGAAAAGTGAGATTTTAAACACAGCTTTTCTGTGCACATGCAGAACCTTGAATATCTCCAATTATAAAATAATAAACACATACATGTATACATGTACTTCTGAAGTAGCATTTGTATTATTCTCTTGCAGTTACCTTGACAATAGACTGTCACTTTGTATTACATATGTAGTTCAGGAATACATGTATTCATTTCCTAATATTCAAACCTATGCACACAAAAAAAATGTGTTCAAAATAACTTTTCTGACAAAATATCAATAAAAAAATAACCGAATGCAAAAAAAAAAAGACAGAACAAAATTTACAAGAAATAAAACAAAAAAACCCATGATATATTAATACACCCAAAACATGATATATAAATACACAAAACATGATATATTGATACACAAAACATGATATATAAATACACAAAACATGATATATTAATACACAAAACATGATATATTGATACACTAAACATGATATATATTAATACACTAAACATGATATAAATACACAAAACATGATATATTGATACACAAAACATAATATATATATACACAAAACATGATATATTGATACACAAAACATGATATATTGCTACACTAAACATGATATATTAATACACAAAACATGATATATTAATACACTAAACATGATATATTAATACAAAATATCTTTTGATATATTCTTTGGATTCCATGTACTATAAAACTTCAAGTACAATTGTACACTCAACATATTCTCACATAAGATTTAAAATTAACAGATGAAGAAGATATTTTCGTGTTTCTGTAGTAAATGCACACAAATAATGGTTGTTGAAAGTTTACTTCTATGTAACCTACCCTCTGTAACTTTGAGTTGTTTGTCAGACTCCTGTGACTCCATCAGAACTGACAACTGGTTCGACTCCTTTTCCAGTAGTTGATGATGCGCTTGTGCTGTCTGTAGAAAACAAAAATATTTTTTTCCTTATACAAATCCCTGTACAATCAGCCCAGATTATTAAGAGACAACCCGTAAAATTGATTTCTTAACAAAGGTGGTCTCTAAATACAGGTGGTCTCTAAACACAGGTGGTCTCTAAACACAGGTGGTTTCTTAACAAAGGTGGTCTCTTAACACAGGTGGTCTCTAAACACAGGTGGTCTCTTAACACAGGTGGTATCTAAACACAAGTGACCTTTTTAAAAGGTTCATTTCACAATGAAATCACTACAAAGGGGAACATTAAAAGTGGTCTCTTAACACAGGTGGTCTTTCAAAAAGGTTTATTTCACAATGAAATCACGACAATGGGAAACATTAAAAGTGGTCTCTTAACACAGGTGGTCTTTCAAAAAGGTTCATTTCACAATGAAATCACTACAATGGGGAACATTAAAAGTGGTCTTTTAACACAGGTAGATTCTTTATAGAGGTGACCCTATATTTAATCAGTTCTGACGGTACATCTAGTTTATATATTGATTGAACATTTACTTTTAATGCTGTGTGCTACACACATATGAATTTATTGTTCAGAATAGAGTTATACAATGCACAATGTTTTCCAGATGTGCATTGTACTTTTGAAATTTTTCAAAATTGTTTTTCAAAAATTGGAAAAAGATGATCCAGCAAATCGTGGATAAGTGATGGTATTTACCTTAAGAGAGTCTTTGAGTGATCCAAGGGAGACAACTTCTCCCTCCGGCTGGTCCTCTCCCTGGTGTATATAGTGAGTACTGAAGTTGATGTGTTCCTTCAATGCATTCAACCATTTCTAAAAGGAAAAGAGGATAAAAAGGTCAAAGGTTAAAATTGTAGATTGAGCCTGTTACTTTCTTACCCATGCTAACTTCACTAATTTACAGGACATAAATTTAGTCCATGCAACAATACAGCATGCATACCTGGTATACGGTAAACAGAGAACGTTTTGCAGACCTTCATAATGAAGTTTACAAACTTTATTTGCAAGGAGTATAATAATCACAAGTTCATTCTGTCATGCACATTAGATGATGTGCTTTCACTGTGCCAAGTTACAGAGAAATCCAACGAACGGTTGAGGAGGAGACGTAGAGCTTACAAACGATTAAGGAGGAGACGTAGGGCTTACAAACGATTAAGGAGGAGACGTAGCGCTTACAAACGGTTGAGGAAGAGACGTAGTGCTTACAAACAGTTAAAGAGGAGACATAGCACTTACAAACAGTTAAAGAGGAGACATAGAGCTTACAAACGGTTGAGGAGGAGACGTAGCCTTACAAACAGTTAAGGAGGAGACATAGCGCTTACAAACAGTTAAAGAGGAGACATAGAGCTTACAAACGGTTAAAGAGGAGACATAGCGCTTACAAACAGTTAAAGAGGAGACATAGAGCTTACAAACGGTTGAGGAGGAGACGTAGCCTTACAAACGGTTGAGGAGGAGACGTAGTGCTTACAAACGATTAAGGAGGAGACGTAGGGCTTACAAACGGTTGAGGAGGAGACGTAGTGCTTACAAACGATTAAGGAGGAGACGTAGCACTTACAAACAGTTGAGGAGGAGACGTAGCACTTACAAACGGTTAAGGAGGAGACGTAGAGCTTACAAACGGTTTAAGAGGAGAGGTAGCGCTTACAAATGGTTGAGGAGGAGACGTAGCGCTTACAAACGGTTGAGGAGGAGACGATGCGCTTACAAACAGTTTAGGAGGAGATGTAGCACTTACAAACAGTTGAGGAGGAGACGTAGCGCTTACAAACGGTTGAGGAGGAGACGTAGCACTTACAAACGGTTGAGGAGGAGACGTAGCGCTTACAAACGGTTGAGGTGGAGAGGTAGCGCTTACAAACAGTTTAAGAGGAGACGTAGCGCTTAAAAACGGTTAAGGAGGAGACGTAGCGCTTACAAACAGTTTAAGAGGAGACGTAGCGCTTACAAACGGTTAAGGAGGAGACGTAGCATTTACAAACGATTGAGGAGGAGACGTAGCACTTACAAATGGTTGAGGAGGAGATGTAGCAGTTACAAACGGTTTAGGAGGAGATGTAGCACTTACAAACGGTTGAGGAAGAGACGTAGCGCTTACAAACGGTTGAGGAGGAGATGTAGCCCTTACAAACGGTTTAGGAGGAGATGTAGCACTTACAAACGGTTGAGGAAGAGACGTAGCGCTTACAAACGGTTGAGGAGGAGACGTAGAGCTTACAAACGGTTTAAGAGGAGACGTAGCGCTTACAAAAGATTGAGGAGGAGTCGTAGAGTTTACAAACGGTTAAGGAGGAGACGTAGCGCTTACAAACGATTGAGGAGGAGACGTAGCTCTTACAAATGGTTAAGGAGGAAATGTAGCCTTACAACAGTTATGAAGGAGAAATGTCGCTTACAAATGGTTAAGGAGGAGACGTAGCGCTTACAAACGGTGAAAAGAACAACATTTAATCTACAAGATACAATCTTTTATATTCTGAATAATAATATTCACTGGCGCTAGAATAGGATTTGAACCCTAGGCCACTTTTGTTATCACGAACCAAACGGTTGGACCGGTTGGACCAGAGTTGTTCTTTTATGAAATAAGGTCTGACCTAGTAATTTAATGCTGGAATCAGGTGAGCTTTTAAAGGCCTGCGTAAATATTTGCAGGTCCGGCAGGATTTATACCCGAAAATGTTACATTTAAAAACAGACAAACCTCTTGTTCCGGAAAATTGAACAGGACCCTGGATGTCAAATAAAATTAAAGGGAGGTTATTGTATATATGAAAAACTACAGGGATATCTCCAGTGTTTTGCCGAAAGTGGGACAGGGTTCCTTAAGACCTTCCAAGAGCCCAAGTTGTGATTATGTGACCGTACCTGTCTGAGTACTGAGGCCTCATCACCCGACTCTGTGCTGAAGCAGTGGTTTACTCCATCTGAGTAGTGAAGTAAAAATTCTGGGTGGTCTGCTAAGTGCTTCTCTGCACTCACCAGGACCCTGGCCTCGTCTAGGTACTTCATTCCTTTCCGTTTTACACCTGTACTAGCATCACCCCTGTTGAAAAGTAAACACAATTGAAAAATAAACAAGAAGCCCAATGGGCCTGCATCACTCACCTGGTATTAATCTCACACTTGTAATCTTAAAAGTGGACTAAAATACAGCCACAGGCAAAATATCAGTGTTTCATTCATAAGAACCTATTAAAAGATTTAAACTTATGTCACCTGTGACCTTGAATGTTGAACGAGGACATTATAATATTAGGTTGAACAGAGTTTATAGTCTTCCAACCCAGCATGCTTCTGGAAAAATATCATTACCCTTGACCTTTTGGTTATACGGAACAAATCATTTAAAGATTTAAACATATATTGACCACTGTGACCTTGAATATGGCCGAAGGTCATTCATTTGGTAGTCCTTCATCCCAGCATGTTAATGGCCAAATATCATCACCCTTGGCGTTTTGCTTATTAAGAAGAAGTCATTCAATGGTTTTAAACATATTTGACCCCTGTGACCTTAAAATATATATGTCAAGGTCAATAATTTGAACTTGGTAGTCCTTCATCCCAGCATGGTACTGGCATTATCCTATGCCTCTTGGTTATTCAGAAGAAGTTGTTTAAAGGTTTAGAACATATTTGACCCCTGTGACCTTGAACAAAGATGAAGGTCATTCATTTGAACAAACTTTATAGCCCTTCATCCTAGCATGCTACTAGCCAAACATCATCACCCTAGGCCTATTGGTTATTCAGAAGAAGTTGTTTAAATGTTTAAAACATATTTGCCTTCTGTGACCTTGAAAGTGGGTCAAGGTCATTAATTTGAACAAACTTGGTAGCCCACCATCCAAGTGTATTACTGCCCAAATGTCATCACCCTAGGCCTCTCGGTTATTCAGAAAAAGTTGTGTAAAGGTTTTAAACATATTTGACCCCTGTGACCTTGAAAGTGGGCAATGTTATTTATTTGAACAAACTTGGTAGCCCTTCATTCCAGCATGCTTCTGGCCAAATATCATCACCCTAGGCCTTTTGGTTACTGAGAAGAAGTTGTTTAAAGTAAAAGGTTGACCCCGGACGGACGCCGGACAACGGACGACAACGGACGACGGACGCCGCACCATGCCATAAGCTCACTTGGACCTTCGGGCCAGGTGAGCTAATAAATGTTTTTGTTAAACTCAAACTGGAGCTCCTTTGTCCAGAGGGGGAAAAATTGAGTACGTACATGTATATCTGGAACGGTGCTTTATCTTATACCAACAGACGCTCAAAACCCAGTACATAAAATATGTTAGTATGAACACACATTTAATAACACCTAACAGAAATCTGATTGGTTGTACAGTAGGTTTCTCTTGTTTCAAATGGGATGTTTAAGTGCATTCAAGTGAAACAGAATTGTTAGGGTCGGAGGTAAATTTTAGTTTTGTCTAGATTCAAAACACACATATTTTAATTTTAGCTTCATGGCTATTCCATAGTTTATTGTATTGGGAGGTTGGACTTGTATTAATATATTATGGGTGGTGGGGTTAAAGCCAGATCTACTTTTCTTTCTTATATTAAATCCGTCTCTGAAAGTGTGTCTTTCCCTCCCTTACTGTGAATTCTGGAACAGCCGTATAAACAGATCAGAATTATGATACTTGTCACAAAGGTAAAAAGTAAAAAGTAAAAGTCAATGTGTTTTGTTCTAAAATAAATATATGATATAAAAAAATACAATTCTACTTAACTGACTTTTTAATTTTATTAAAATATTAATATCTACTGCTTTATTCTAACATGTACATTTGAAGTTACCATTTAACAAAGTGTACAGATTTTATTGAAATTATCTCCCTTTAATTAGTATTGAAAGGAATGAGAAAAGATACCTTCATTGAAATTGTTTTCCTTAAATTGAACAACTAACAACATGAAAACCAAATTCCTTAATTACTTCATCCACAATGTCAAAATGACAAAGGAATATATTGGAATATGCTGTTTTTCTCTCAGATTTCTTCAAAACATTTGAAGAAAAATTGATATATTCAACATTAGCCAGCTTCACAAGGTAAGTTGTTAGAAAACCTATCAACTACCTACTGCTTACATTGTGAAGCTGGTTGAAGTTGAGTACACCTCCACCTGATAAGTTTGATATAAATCACTGAGTGGACATCCGACAATTACCACTGGAATCAATTTTCTCTCATTTCCCTGTGTGTAAGATAGAGCTGTCCAGGGTAAGAAAGGGGTGTAGGGAATTTCTATCTTACACCCCATTTCACGTGACGTGATGTCACAATGGCTCAACAATGACGTCACGTCAGGAATTTGGAAATCTCCGATGCCGTAATGTGAAATTAAAACCTTTTACAATATATTTACCATATACGTTAGAGAGATGTGATCAATATTTCTGCGCAAACCTTGTTTGCAAATATGGGGTATGCTTAATCTGGCTGACAGATTCGTTTTCATCTAAAAAGCTCACGAGAAAATTTTTCGTGGTTTTTGAGATATTCTGGTGGTTGGAATGAGAGAAAAATACTCTTTCATACCCAAGGGTGTAGGATAGGGAAATTCCACCCATAGGATTTTCAAATTCGACAAAACCCTCGGCTTAACCAAATTTGAAAACCCCTCGGGTAGAATTTCCCTATCCTAAACCCTTGGGCATGAAAGAGTCTTATATTCCAGCCACTACACTACTTGAGCACCATACCTACATCTCACAGGTGTTGTCTTCCTCTTCCCAATTTTGTTTTACATAATAAATATGTAATATATAGTGGAATGGCAGTGAACATTTATCGACAGTTACAGAAGATACCAAATGAAAATAGGAAACAATTAATCTGCTTATATAGTATACTGACAGAATATTGTCAGTACCCCCTGATATATAGTACATATATTATTTTATTAAATATGAATAATTTAAATAATTATAAAGCTGAATTGCACTGAGTCTTGTCCTTACCTATTTCTGAAGTAAGACAATACACCTCTTTCTAGGACAACCCAAACAGGCTTAAAACCGAGGAACCGGGATTTCTGGTGAAAACGAAAAACAAAATCAATAAAATCATGTAAAAACAGGCTGAATATCTAAACAATAATAAATAATGGGATTCTAAATAAAACGAAAATGTGCATTCTGACTGTATTAAATTCAAAGGCAAAACATATCTTGTGATTAAATCACTGAAAGGAAAAAAACATCCTAGCTTTCTTTCCCTCCTTAAGCTTGGATATCTAGCCTACTGTAGCTAGGATGAGGCTTGAACAATGGGACAAGCAGCATTGGGACTAATAGAACCTCTCATCCCCTGGGGGTGAGATAGGGGAATCTCAACCCTAGGGGGGAGATTCTTAAGTTGCCAAACACAAAGCTTTCTTCGAGGGTTGAGATTCCCCTTTCTCACCCTCAAGGGGGTGAATGATTCTTTTTCTCTAGCCCTGTTCACCCAACGTGTATCATATACATAATGTAATGTTAACGTTACAGGCTAAACTCAGGGTTGATGTGGCATTAATGGATTTTTGGCATGACGTCATTGTATTGTTGACGTGACGTCATACCATTGTAATGAATAGGGGAACACCCTCCTCTCAACCCTAGGTTGAGACTAATGGAATCTTCACCTACCTTGGGGGTGCGACAGAGAAATCTCCTACCCGAGGGGTGATGTTTTTTGGTTGTCTAATGGGTAATACAACCAAAAAATCATCCAGAGGGTTGGAGATTTCTCTGTTACACCCTTAAGGTATAGGGGATGATTATTTTTCTCCCATCCTTTTATTTCAGTCACAGCGCCACCCACAGTAGTCTGCCATGTTTGTAAACAAAAACACATGTGGGGTATGCATATCGTCATTCACTTTTGATGACGTCACAATTACCGGCGACACATTTTAATGACGTCACAATTGAACAAGTGCTAATCGGCACAAGGCTATCTCCCCCTAGGGGGTGACAAGTTGATCTTTCCCGGCTGAAACGGGAGACACACCTATGAAAGGTGGAAGAAAAGGATATCTCACACCAGTAAAAGTGTGCATACACCTGTCCAGGGTATACATATTAAAGAGAAACATAAAATCTTAACTTATATACCAGCTTATAACTATATGATCCTTGCTTTGGGAAATTATGAGAATTCTGGGATGCTTTGATATAAGATGAGACATCTTGTATCAAAATTTAAACTTCTTTTTAAAAGTTGGTGGGAAATGAATGAAAAATGGAGTGTTTTCTCCAAGGTTAGATTGGGATTACGAGATTTATTGCCTGACCAGTTTCATGAATATTGTGTAAGTCTTCAGATGTATATGTGTGTAGTATGCCTTGCTCTTCACTTGTACATATAATGCACAGTGTGGCATAGATGGCCCACGGTTCGAAGTCAGAGTATCTAGGAATCACCAAATCAATATCCCCTGTGTGCTTGAATACGAGTATCAAGAGTCCCAAGCTTCCAACTGATTGTTATTAAAAAAAAAGTTAACACTCTGTAGAAAGCAAAATGGTGGAAAATAACCGCGGTGTGGTTGCAGGTCCGTAGAATTGTCAGCCAATGATGTTTACAGCCTCATAAATACAACTCATCATTAAAACAAATTTTTGAAATGCAAATTTTGAGAAATATCTAAAAATTCACCAATATTGTGTTTTTGTCCACAGATGATCATGTTGAATCCCTATATCATTTAAGTTAAGTTTTGAATTTCAGTCTTTTTCGTGATATGTATTACATCAAACTTTGCATTGACAAATTAAATCAGCTTAATCTGGGTCCCAATATCATTCAAAGGCTGACAAACTGAAGATATCATTAACATACATTTAAAATACTATTTTGTGAAAAAGTTCTAAAAAATTATCAATTTAGTTTGCTTGTTTTCCTGTCAATGGACAATGGGTTTTTTACCCTATCTATGGAAATTTTATTTTGAATTTGCATACTTAGAATGCACACAGTATGAAATATTTATGTTAATCTGTGGTTAAGGTGACAAAGCTTTGAATACACGGGGACAGTATATGTATGATACCTTTAGTAGAAGGCCTTCACATCGCTGCGGCTGAAAGCTAAACTCCTTAACTGGCCGCACTCCTGTAAGTAGTTGCTTCATTTGATTGGTCCTTGCAAAGTCTATAGCTGTCTGGTCTGCAAAAGGAAGAGAATAATCATAGCAGGTAACATCAAAGTTTTACTTTATACACAAACAATGTATGTATTAAACGTGTCGCAACGTTGCAAGACCGACTGGTCCCTTTGTCAAGCTTTGACTCATGACATGGTTATTTACATAATATACTAGGATGGGGACTTGCAATTTTCACATTACATAGAGAATAATGCATGCCTTTTCCCATATCACACTCAGTATCAACCCGAGCCTGCAATATCAGCCCAAGGGCCGAAGGCTTATATTGGTCAAGGGTTGATACTGGGAGTGATATGGAAAAAGTCATATTTTATTCTGTTTATTACATACTTACTAATAAAAGCTACTATTTTATGATCTAATTTTCTTTTGAAAGATTGAAAAACAAAAAGTTTCCAAAAGGGGTGTGATACAGGTTTTGCGGGCTGATAGGGGTTTTGGGGTGTGATACGGCGGGGGCTGATACGGCTTTTAGGGTGTGATTCGGCGAGGGCTGATATGGGTTAGAGCAATTGTGTCGTATCGCATATACAAAAAAAAACGTATTTATTATTAAGTATGTAATAAATACAAGTATTGTCAGATTTACAAGAAATACATTTTTTTTTTATCTTTTGTAGTGTACGCATAAAAAAAACTTTTTTCTTCAATTTTTTTTTTTTTTTACTTCATTGTATTTTGCAGACTTTATAACTGATTTGGACTAAAAATCTAAATGAAAAAAAAATCAGAAACTAGTATAAAATTTAAAATCTGATACTTATGCATATACATCAATGCAGAGATTAATGTTACATTTATTTAGCTGTATGTGATAATCCAAGATGTGTCCTTTTTAGGTTTTGAGTTAAGATTGCTATGGACAGTCTGAAAATATAACTGATCACACCAATGCATCTTAACACAAACCTCAGTCTAACAGACAGAACAAAAAAAATTATCTCAAAAATTGCATATAAACAACCCATAACAGCATATATATGCATATATGTAAGTAATAAGTATATATCTACTTATCACATACTGTACTGTGTTATCCAGTGAATATACCCATGTCATATTTTTTTCTGTATCAACCAATGTAATATGACCTATCAGCCATGTGATTGGTTTTAAGTTTTAATTGTTTCACTTGTGACGTCAAGCCGAGGACAAGTACATGACGTCAAAGACTTTCGCACTGGAGTCAAAATGATGTCTGTTTACATTTCAAGGTTGCATGAAAATTGTCGTTTTACACAAATAAAGGACACAAATCTTGATTATGTGATAAAAAGGATCTTACACACGTTTTCATTTCATATGAAATTTATGAAACTCGTCACAAATTTTTCATTTTAACTCGCCAGAGGCTCGCCAAATTGAAAAAATTCTAAGACTTCATAAATCTCATATGAAATGGAAACTCATGTAAGATCCTATATATGTATAGTGTGTTAGCAAACATATACTTGATTTCTTGAAACTTATATCGCAATGTGTCAGGAAACTAGCTGTGCCCCAAAACACAAAATGCAACTTAAATACCCTTCAAGTTTTTTAAGGAGGAGTCAACACTGTTTTGGAGGAGGAAGATGACCATGTCCCGGTGGTCAGCCTGCGCGGCAATGTGGAGAGCAGTATTTCCGTACTGGTCAGTGGTGTTGATGTTAGGTGGACGGTCACTGGCCAGCTGTTAATACAACAAAAAGATATTGATTAAAAAACCCAGATTTAAGCAATCGAGAAAAAATAGCATACAACAAAAAATTTAATTTAAGGAACCCTGTCCCACTGCAGTGTGTTTTTTCATATATACCATAACCTCCCCTTTAATTCTTTTTGGCTAAATAACTGTGTCAGTTTGGCTTGACCACTTCTGAAGACCTGGGCCCGTATTCATGAAGCCGTTCTCATGCTGAAGCATGGATTTTGTGCTCAAGCCTAATTTCTTGTTCTGGTTATAACTCAATAAATAAATCTTATTTTGTCAATGATTTGGAAACATTTTAAAGAGACTTATATATAGCCAAATACTGTTTTCAATGTTTACATTTGACTTTTTGAACGTTTGACATAATCTAAGCGTTTTACAAGAATGTTGGTTTGAGCACAGATTCCATGCTTGAGCATGAGAACGGTTTCATGACTACGGGCCCAGGGTACCTCAATCGGTTAGAGTACTGATAGTATAACAATCTGAAGTCCAGGGTTCAAATCCCAGTTTAGCCCAGCATAAATTTTACACTCTGAACACCGTTGTTGATTTATGATTTGTTTACGGGAGGCACGGTAGTCTAGTGGTAGGACACCGGGCTCGCAACTCGTCACGGCAATGTGTTGTATTTTTGAGCAAGATATACTTTACTCCGCTTGCTCCAGTCTACTCAGCTGTAAATGAGTATGTGGTTGGGCAGTGCTAGAATTGTTGAATGAAAGCTGTAAGCGCCGAAATGGCAGCACCAGCTGTATGCTCCCTAGGGAGTTGAGAAAGATATTAGGCTGGTTGCAAAGGCCCTATAACCACGGATAATAATTTGTGAACCACTTTGAGACAACCTACGAACTAGGTTGTGATAAAGCGATATATAAGAACCTCAAATTATTATTATTATTATTTACCAGGTATTTCATATATATAATTTCGCATAAAAGTCCCACAAATTAAAGTATGGTTTTCTTATCTGAAATGATTTTTCAAAGTGAATGTCATGCTGGATTTTGATAACCACTAATATAACTGGTTTGTTGAAGTGAAATGCAGAAAAATGAGCACAAGTTGATCTATTTAAAGCTAGGTCATGTTGTTTATTTCAATCCGTTCTTGAGTTTAGATTTAAATATTGATTAACTGATGATTCCTGTTAGACTGAATTGGTTTGTAACGGCAATAGAACGTGAGTTATTGCAGGTGATCGACAATAACATTAATTGAGGACAGATATACAAACTAATCAGTCAATTATTACACAAAAATACAAACTTCAAAAGAAACACAATGTGAAACATCTTTAAGGATAAATATATGCTGCCTTATAGCTTACTGTGATATTCACATGGAGACTTAGGAATATATGCTACACTGTACCTTACAGTGACATTGAGACCTCAGGATGTAAGCTACCTTTAATAATGTGATATGAGACTAAAGGGTGCATGTTATAATATTGTGATATGAAGACCTAGAAAGAATGTATGCTACCTCACTGTGACATGGAGACTTAAGGGTGTAACGTAACTTACTGTGATATTGAGACTTAAGGGTGTATGCTACCTTACTGTATCATAGAGTTTTTAGGATGCATGCTTGTGACATGGAGACTTAATTAAGTATGTACAATATATGTTACCTTACTGAGACATGGAGACTTAAGGATGTATGCTACCTTACTGTGACATGATGACTTAAGGGTTTATGCTACCTTACTGTGACATGATGACTTAAGGATGTATGCTACCTTACTGTGACATGAAGACTTAAGGGTTTATGCTACCTTACTGTGAAATGAAGACTTAAGGGTGTATGCTACCTTACTGTGACATTGAGACAAGGATGTATGCTACCTTTCTGTGACATTGAGACTTAAGGGTATATGCTACCTTACTGTGACATGCAGACTTAAGGATGTATGCTACCTTACTGGGACATCGAGACTTCAGGGTATATGCTCCCTTACTGTGAAATGAAGACTTAATGGGGTATGCTACCTTACTGTGACATGGAGACTTAAGGGGATATGCTACCTTACTGCGACATGGAGACTTAAGGGTATATGCTACCTTACTGTGAAATGAAGACTTAAGGGTGTATGCTACCTTACTGTGACATCGAGACTTCAGGATGTATGCTACCTTACTGTGACATCGAGACTTCAGGGTATATGCTACCTTACTGTGACATGCAGACTTAAGGATGTATGCTACCTTACTGTGACATGCAGACTTAAGGATGTATGCTACCTTACTGTGACATGCAGACTTAAGGGTATATGCTACCTTACTGCAACATGGAGACTTAAGGGTATATGCTACCTTACTGCGACATGGAGACTTAAGGGTATATGCTACCTTACTGTGACATGGAGACTTAAGGGATATGCTACCTTAAAATAACATGATGACTCATGGATATCAGTTTCAAACTTACAAGCTCCTGTACAGAATCAACATCCCCAGACCTAGCAGCAGCTAGAAACTCTGTCTGACGTCGTAAACTTTCGTGGCTCAGGGCAGCTAATAAATGTAGAAAAAGTGTGCAACTCAAAATTCTTATAAGATAGGATCGCAGCTTCGATTCATCTTACATACATTGATCATTCTAACATAGGCTGTATTCATTTATACCATACATTGCTTTCTGAATATTTGAATTACTCAAGACTTTTAGAATAAGATGAATACTAATTGATTTCATATTTGATCATATTTCTTTCTAGAAACCATGTGTTCTCCTCCTTCAATTTAAAGCTTTGCTCTAGCCTACTTCAAACATGATGAAAAAGCAGGTGTGATACTGATTTATAATCAAAGTACTGAAAACATGGTTACTGGATTACTGGGTTGCAAAACTACCATACAAAACAGAAAAAATTGTCAGATATTTTTCTTAAATTGTAATTTAACTTGATAAACTGTATAGGCGTAATTCAGACCTCGAAAACAAAATAAAAAACCATCTTTAAATAAGGAACATATTTCTCAAACAGTTCTTCATGAATTTTTCGAAAACCCACTATGAACATTTTGTCAGATTTTTAGTGAATGGATAACTCAACAACAAGAAATGATAGGTAGTTGTTTTGTTTTTCTAGCAAGCATGACGCCAATCCAATAACTATGCCTAAATCGAAAGAGTTGGCAGTTATGCCAGTATATAACTCACCCTCGAGTAGGTCTTTGATTTCCTGTGTTTTCCCGATCATCTGTGGTGTTTGACCTTCATCGTTTATCTTCCCCACATCGGCTTCACTTCTCAACAATAGGGTCAGAGTTTCCTGTAAATTTCAAAGTTATTTTATTCTCTGCGTTTGTCAGAACCATTATAACTCTGTCCTTTTAAACATTTCACAACCGACAAAGATTACAAATGTTCAATTTTGATTTCTTTACTGTAAATTTCATTTCAGAGTGGCAGATTTTAGTTTTACAAAGGATTAAAGGTCACTTTCTAATTCTTCGTTCTAGAGGGAGTTTCCCTTAAGCTCAGTGTTAGAGTGACTAACTAGGAAGTCTGGGATTGCAGGTTTCGATCCCTGGTTGGAGCACACTCTCTTTCCTGTTACAACAGTCTAGTATGCATATTGTTGACTAGATATTTTGATGTGATGAATGAGGGAGTTTCAAGGGAAATTTGTCATTGGTCAACATGAGGGAGTTTCAAGGGAGATCGGTCATTGATCAACATGAGGGAGTTTCAAGGGAGATCGGTCATTGGTCAAAATGAGGGAGTTTCAAGGGAGATTGGTCATTGGTCAAAATGAGAATGTTTCAAGGGAGATTGGTCATTGGTCAACATGAGGGAGTTTCAGGGGAGATCGGTCATTGGTCAAAATGAGGGAGTTTCAAAGGAGATTGGTCATTGGTCAGCATGAGGGAGTTTCAAGGAAGATTGGTAATTGGTCAAAATGAGGGAGTTTCAAGTGAGATTGGTCATTTGTCAAAATGAGGGAGTTTCAAGGAAGATTGGTCATTGGTCAAATTGAGGGAGTTTCAAAGGGAGATTGGTAATTAGGCAAAATGAGGGAGTTTCAAGGGAGATTGGTCATTGGTCAAATTGAAGGAGTTTCAAGGGAGATTGGTCATTGGTCAGAATGAGGGAGAATTAGCTAAAATTAGAAAACTGCTAAAATATGTACATTTACAGTATTCTCTAAGGAACTTGAAACTTGCACAAGACTTTGGACTTGAAATATACAGGTGTTGAATTCTGTAATTATGACATAATGTACTGTGTTATCCAGTGAATATACCCTTGTCATATCTTTTTGCATATTAACCCATGTAATATGACCTATCAGCCCTGTGATTGGTTGTAAGTTTCAATTGTTTCAATTATGACTTCACGCCTAGGACAAGTACATGACATCACTGCTGACTAACGCACTGGAGTCAAAATGGCGGCTTTTTACATTTCAAGGTTGCATGAAAATTGTCGTTTTACACAAATAAATGCCACAAATCTTGTTTATGTGACAAAAAGAAACTAACACTCATTTTCATTTCATGAAATTTATGAAACCCGTGACAATTTTTTTATTTTAGCTCGCCATTGAAAAATTCTAAGACTTGTTTCATAAATCTCATATAAAATGGAAACTCCTGTAAGATCCTTTAGATATCCCTTGGATGACTACAGTGACACTAGGGATGGCTAATGCCCTCACCATCCTGCCTGTGAATGCTGCCTTGTGTAGGGGAGTATCACCATTCGGGTTCACCACGTTTACGTCTGCCCCATTCTACAAAATAGGATGAAAGGTTGAATTTTTATCACAAAAATGAGAGTAAAATATTCAAAACAGAGCAATTAAAACTAGTTAAGATAGCAAAAACAAAAATTAGTGTCGATTTGTTGTGGTCACTTTGCCTTTTCGACAACAATTGTACAAAACCAATAAATGTCAGCCAATCAGAGGCCATGACATTTATTTTGAATCACATAACTTAAAAGCTATGCCAATTAAAAGTCAGACAACTATCTAGTAAGTCAGATCTGCAAGTGCTCATCAATATCCATCAATTTTATTAGAATCTGGCCTTATTCATAGTTTCGAGGAAAATATGAAAATTTTTACGGCAGAAGAATAAGTCAAAAAAGAAATACAAGTGTATCTGCAAGACATTGGACCCCTTTTCTATACTGAAAATCTAATTAAGCAACATCATTGAGGTCAAAGGTTACAGTTATAAAGATACCAGGCAAAACAACCGGCTTAATTCTTAGAGGCACATAATTATAATATAAGCATAGGAGGTTTTGTAACCCTAACTACGGTACTAAGTCCATAAATGACCTCATGAAAAATTTACCAAGGTCACAGAGGTCAAGTTACTTTGGCAAGGTCAGAAAGAACTTGAGGTGAGAAGAATTCTCGCTGGTTATATTTCCTTCCCAGATTAAACCTTCAGAGTACTGATAATACACTAAACCCTTATACACTAAACCCTTATACACTAAACCCTTATTGCACCATTATTTGTCCAGGGAAAGTTTGGCATTATAAAGGGGTTTCGTGACATACAGCATTATAAAGGGGTTTGGTGACATACAGCATTATAAAGAGGTTTGATGACATACAGCATTATAAAGGGGTTTGATGAGATACAGCATTATAAAGGGGTTTGGTGACAAACAGCATTATAAAGGGGTTTGGTGGCATACAGCATTATAAAGAGGTTTGATGACATACAGCATTATAAAGGGGTTTGGTGACATTCAGCATTATAAAGGGGTTTGGTGACATACGGCATTATAAAGGGGTTTGATGACATTCAGCATTAAAAAGGCGTTTGATGACATACAGCATTATAAAGGGGTTTAGTGACATACAAAAGAATTGTTATAAAATAGGATAAAGGGACATTGAAACATGCCGGTAGAAAAGGAGGTGGCAATGCTGATACAATTTACAAGGGGCTGTGTTCTAACAAGTTACTACATGTACAATATATAACTAATAGGTACCTCAAGTAACACTCTGACCACTCCTGTATGGCCAAAGTATGTCGCTAAGTGCAGGGCTGTCCAGCCTCTGTTGGCTTTGCTGTTTCCTTCAAAAAGAAAAGTAATTTGATCTTTTAATTAAATATTTTAATTTTCTTAGTTAATAAGAAATAACTGTATATCTGGTATTAACTGGGTTTTTTTTGCTCAGGAAAATAATTCCTATAACATGACCTGCATCACAAATAAAAATCCTAATAAAAGGTTGGTTTTCAAATGTAAAATCAAATCAAACAACCAAATCATAGCCACCGGTGTCTTTAAAGTGATTAACAATAATAACATGAGTGTTTTCAAAACATTATCTTTATTGATCTTAATAATAACATTGTTGTTATTAAAAGGTGTCTGTCTCTTTAATGTAAATTGCAAATATTTATATCGTCACTAGGAAAAAGTTGACAACAAATTGTTCCCTACCAAAACAACTTTTTTTTTAATTAAACATAACAGGGTTGCTTAACCCTTTCACCACTATAGACCATAATGAACTCATCCATATCAATGCATGGTAGAGTCTACTAAAGTTACATAGGGGTGAAAGGGTTAATAATGAATCATACAAGGGAGAGGAGAAATATTACCTGTGCAATTAAGATCCAGAACTGTTTCTCCATTAATTTGCTGCTGAACCAGTCTTTGAACTACTTCTAGGTCACCATTTCTGGCACTAAGCAACAACAGCTCCTCTTCCGAAACCTCATTCTCCTCAATATCTTCTTCTAAAGCATTATTATCAAATTTTCTATCCTCATGTGTTTTGGAATTGTCATATTGTTTATCTTCCATTTCTTGAGAATTGTCATCATTTTTATCCTTCGTTGTTTCAGAATTGTCCTCCACTTGCACGATGTCCTTGAATGTTTGTTCGTCGCTACGGAAGTCATTGTTGTCTTCGTGATCAGAGTGGAACGTCTCTGGATCTGACTCTGCCATCTTTAGAGTCTACGTATGGTTATTTCTACGTTCAAAAGAACAAACAGTTAATTAGTTTCAAAATACCATTAAAATCTTGGTCCCATCAACTTCTACTTAATTTAATAGTTTCACTGATTATGACAGTGTGAATTAGGGGATAACCCTACTTTATTTTGAAATTTGCGGCGGTATATTGTGATTATACTGTCCCAAATTGAGTTTCAGTAAAACAGATATTTGTCACAGTATTATCAAGATATACAGACGCAAATTTTAAAATACAGTAGGGTTATCCCCATTCTAATCCATATCAGCCATAACCACCAAAAGAAACGACATTTTTAAGATATTTTTGAGTGTTTTCTTCCACTCTACCCCAGATTGGCGGCGTTAGGAATATTCAAAGCAAATCAGAATTAAATTGACCTTTCGGGGTCACGCTTTTGGTCGTGACGTCATGAATAATCAATTTCATGACGTGTCAGGGTCAGTCGGGGTCATTGACATCATTAATAATTGCCATCTGAGAAATTTGTGGATAATATATTGTGGTTATACTGTCGGAAATTATTTTGATTGACCAATCAAATGTTGTTTTTCATCTCAAATAAATTAGAATATATTATATTTCCTGTACTTGTGATATATCACTGACTTAAGTCTTAATTTAATGTTTTCAAAAACTTTCTTATATTTTATATGACACACAGTCTGATCAATGTATGTGTTGTAACAACAATAAAATCACTAAAGACACTTTATAAAACTGTCATCTCTCAGTGTCTTTTTTGTCATTGAAATTCCAAAATAACCCACTTAAGTCTTTTAAAGTCTTTTTTATGGGGTGATGTTATCCGCTATTGAATCCCTTGTAATTAAGTATAATTTAACGAACACAAACTTTTTATGATATTTATTTTAATAAAAAAAAAATGTGTAATAATGGATTAACTGTATGAGGAATTAATTGGTGTGTTGATTACATTAACAGTAGGCTCCTGTCAAAACAAACATATTATCTAGGTCATCATCATAATATCCCGATTAGAATAACAAAACTCAAACATTTAGAAATATATATCATGAGCATTTATCTTTGTCATGTATGAACAGTGCATGATACATGTATTAACAGATAGCTGAACTGGGTCAACTACATTTTACTGTAGATAGCTTAAGAATTTGTCTACAATGTAGGCCAAAACAGGGGAGAGAAAAAATGCACAGCCAGACTGGGATTCAAACCTGGGACCTCCAAACTATTGTCAAACGCTTTAAAAAATCTGAGCTACCTCGTTGCTTGCAATCAACAGAGTCCAGTTACACTACATTCCTCCCTCTATTTTCTATAAAGTCTTCGCCCCCTAAGACAACAATATTTACCCCCAGGGTTTGTGTATCCCCTTGTCAAGTGTACATTGAACATACAGCGCTGTATGCTTATAACAAGGGTTGGTCACAAGCACCCCTTTAACTGGAGAGAGTAAAAATGCATTGCCACACCAGGATTCAAACCCATGACCTCCGAACCCTAGAAGATCTAACCAACTGAGCTACCTGGTCGCCGGCAATTGATCCAGTCCAGTTCTGCTACAGGTATACATATATATAGTATATATATGTCAATGAGTTTTGGTTTGTATCCAAGTCTATAGATAAAGTCTAGGGTTCAAACCTTTGACCTGCACTAGCTCTGGTCAATTTGATTGAGTCCAGTTGTTCTGTACCATTTGCAATCTCTACCAGTCAACCACACCCTGAAAATTCCAGGGGTTATGCCCACTATCAATATGCTCACTTTTGATTTCAGGTACAAAAAACGAAACATGCTACACTGATACTTGTCCTTTGAAGACTACAGATGAGTGTCACTGGACTTCAAAGCCGATTTTATGTAATGCTGCCACACTATTCCTACGCATATCATTCACAAGGTGACTCATACAGAGACCTTTGATATTTTCATTTCATGTTCTAGGAGTTCAGAAAACATTTACAATTAAACGTGACCCCTGGAATTCTGAAAATGCCCAAACCAATTTTTTGTTCACCCATACCAAGGATTTATGTTGTTCTAAAGCATAGATTTGTACTGAGGTGCATGCATGCTGTCGAAATCATCATTTCTCAAAAGTTTATTGTGATGTGAGTAAACAACCAATTGACAGTTGCCATTGAATTGACATATCAGTGTACGACTTTTATGTATGACTAGTAGATATGTATTAATATATTTATCTAGTCCTTAATTGGACTACCAAGCTAAAATAGTGCATGGCTTACCCTGATTAAATCCGTATGTTTTTATTACATATTTGCTGTTACTCTGAATACATGATGTAACATCCCATGTGCTCGCTACAAATTTCGAAAATACACATACTATAACAGGGGCTCGGTTTCGGGATAATTTCAGTTAATAATAAACCTAAACACACCAATGAATAACAGCAACACTTTGTATCCAGTGTTTATACACATTCTAAATCCTTATACAAATGGAGGGTACCGACTATTATTTACTGGTGTGCATAGGTATATTATTAACCGAAAGTATTCCGAAACCGAGCCCCTGTGATACTGATATGGGATATAAGTGTGCTGTGGCCCATATCAATAAACCACATGTGTATTTTAGACATTTGCAACGACCACTATGGCTAATATGGGGAAGACCGGATGAGGAAATCTGATTTTTTGTTTGTAGATTTTCCTCCACTGATCTCCTGCAAAACAGCACTGTGTGCATGTGATCATGATCACCGGTCAAGAGGTCCAGAGGCATTATTTATATTATGTGCAGATCAAACTTGTATGACTTAACAGACGTTTTGGT
This sequence comes from Mizuhopecten yessoensis, assembly GCF_002113885.1. Taxonomy (NCBI): domain Eukaryota; kingdom Metazoa; phylum Mollusca; class Bivalvia; order Pectinida; family Pectinidae; genus Mizuhopecten; species Mizuhopecten yessoensis. Next base: position 845,535 of record NW_018408849.1, on the reverse strand, counting down.
GAATGGTGTTAGGGTAGAAAGAAACAACACATACCGTAAATTATCAGATGCATTTTCCATCTATTCACGTATCAATGTGAATTGGCCTTGGATACAACCGGAAAAGCTGAATCACAATCATAACCCGTGACGAACAAAAACTCCCCGTCGAAAAAAAACAAGTATTTCGTTGAAATCCGATGTTTTCATAACAATTTGAGTTACAAATACAAGTTTTTATTAGGAATTAGTTCCATTTTCCTTCCATCGTGAACATAAACATATTTAAAACCAGTAAAGTCCGGTAAACGCCTCTATCCATGTTATGATATTAGGCCTACGTTATGTATAAAACAGGAAGTGCAATAAGGGAGACAACTCTTAACTGACCTCTTACTTTCGTTTTGACTAGAGACGGATCAAAACATCCATGATTTTAAATCGATTTTCTATTAGATGACGTATACTTGTTTATTTTAACTGAAATATAGAAAGTAAATTAACAGTGTTTCGTAAACAACATCTCGAGCCACCTTTAAATAATGACAAATAAAAGATTGTCATTTTAATAGGTATTTTATAGGAAGGGTGATGTATATATAAAACTGATTGTCTCGCTTTGTCTTTTAAAGTCTATCTCGGATTAACTCATTCACCCTTGATGACACATTTGAACTCTTCCAATTTCAAAAGTTGGGGTAATTCATTATGAAATTTCATGGGTAAATGAGTAAACTGACTAATTGTAATTTCTTTAGTTTTTAACAATATCATTCCTATGCTCGCTTCATATTAACTAATGCCCACAAAGAATATAATTAATTGAAATCTGACAAAGTTAGTTCAACATGAAGTATCTTTTTTATTGAAATACATGACAGCATCTTTTCTTAATTACTATTGCAATATCACTCCTGCTAAAGAAGTATGCATGCTTTTCAATAAATACAAATCTCAGAAAACAGCCAAAAATTGGGAAGCATACAGGGTGCAGAGAAACTTGGTTATTAAGATTAAACGTCAGTCAATAAGAAATTATATTCTTGAAAGATGTGGAGGAGGTCCTTACTCTAAGGATTTTTGGCCAACTGTAAAGCCCTTCATTTCTAACAAATGTAAACATGATTTAAATACAGTTTTGAAAGAAAATGACAGCATCATTACTATTCAGAGAGATGTTTGTACAGTGTTTAATGATTATTTTTGTAATGTGGCCATAAACATAGGTACAGAGGTGGACGGAATCTCTGACCACTCATCTCACCCTAGGAGTAGCATACAGATTATCAAAAATGAAATTTTAACCGAACCAAAATATTTTACTTTTAAAACTGTACTTCCAAAAAATATTAAAGATGTGATAAGTAAGCAGGATACAAAGAAATATGTCGGTGTTGATGGTATCTCTGCAAAAATGTTGAAAGCTGACTCTGAATCTTACAAATATTTTTGACTTTTGCATTTCTAAAGGAAGATTTCCACACTCACTTTAACTAGCCCAGGTCATGCCTATCTTCAAAAAGAAAGATCCATTAAACAAGGAAAACTATAGACCTGTGAGTGTTCTTCCCACAATCTCAAAGGACTTTGAGAAGATAATGCATAACCAGCTTAATGAGTTTTTAATGATATTTTTAACCCCTTCCTGGCCGCCTTCAGACGGGGCTATGGGTGTCAGTCTGTCCTGCTGCGACTCCTGGAGGATTGGCGTCAGGCCTTGGACAACCACAAGCACATAGGAGCTACCCTAATGGACTTGTCCAAGGCTTTTGACTGCCTCCCCTATGGTCTGTTGTTGCGGAAGTTGCAAGCCTATGGGCTTGAATCAGTCAGCAGTTGAACTTGCCAGTAGTTACCTTAGGGACAGACAGCAGCGGGTCAGGCTTGACCCATGGTCAGCGACTGGGGGTGGCTCAGTAAGGGGGTCCCCCAAGGCTCTATAGTGGGGCCTCTTATTTTTAATGTATTTATGAATGATATGTTTACTGTCTTAAAACGTGGGTCTCTTTTTAACTATGCTGACGACAACACTTTGTCTCATATCACTGATAGTGCTCTTGATCTTAGTGATGTGTTACAAAGTGAAAGTAATTTATTAATTAACTGGTTCACAAAGAATGGCATGCAGGCAAACCCAGAAAAAATCCAGGCAATCTGCATAGGAAAGAAATCTAAAGAGCAAATTTCATCTTTCACTATTGGAGATCACCAAATTACATGTACAGATAGTGTGACTTTGCTTGGGTTTGAAATTGACAGTGATCTAAAATTTGAAAATCATATAGCAAACTTATGTAGGAAGGCTTCCAAACAACTATGTATACTCAAGAGAATTGGAAATCACCTGACAAAAAAAGCCAAAGTCACCATTTTTAAATCTTTCATTTTATCTAATTTTAATTTTTGTCCTCTCTCATGGCATTTTTGCAGTATCAGAAATACCAGAAAAATCGAAAAGATACAAGAAAGACCTTTACGTTTTATTGATAATGATTATAGCTCCTCTATTAAAGATCTTTTAGTTAGAAATAAATTAGAATTTTACATATATGTGGGCTGAATACCATGGCCAAGGAAGTATACAAGATTTTAAATAATATTGGTCCAGAATTCTTAAAGAGTATTATCAACAAAAACGAAGTTTTATATAATTTTAGGAACGTTGACACTGTGACTACACCAAGAGTAAATTCTACCACATATGGCAAGAAATCATTTCGTTTTGAAGCCGTCCAGGTGTAGAATGGCCTACCAAATGAGGTTAGACAAGCAGAAAACTACAAGGTTTTCTGTAGAATGTTGCACACCTGGGAAGGTGACCTCTGCCAGTGTTCTATATGTTCGTGACTTTCATCTTATTGATCCCCCATTTTTATTTGAGATTTTTGCTTTCATTTTGCTTCTTACTTTACTTTAATTTATCTGAGTATTTTATTCCATCAGTTTCCAATATAAAGTATCGTAATTAACCATCTGTGATATATATGAAATATTTGCTTGCAAAATCTGATATGTTTTTATGTTTTATGATTATGATTTATGCTTATATTATAATTAGTACTGTTCCTGCTTTGAACATGCATGTGCTATCATCAAACTGTTTTCTGATTATTTTAGTAGTTCAATGTATATAGTTATGCTGCAAAATCCTACCTTTTCTACTAGCATGCCTTTTAACTTGTTATTACTCTGTTTTTATTCCTATGTTTGTCTTAAAAATAGCTCCACAGAGCTAATGTTCAATGTTATGCCATATACGACACTAAATAAAGCTTCTTGTATCTTGTATCTTGTATGTATATCCCTCAACACTATCGTAAAATCCCAGCGGACAATGTTTAATTGGTGACGCAAACAGAGAGCTATTTAACGAAGAATGCATAATAAACTTTTATTTCACAGTTGTTTGATTGTAAACTGAAACCCGGTGCCAAACTATCTTTATCAAAACAAAGGGCTTTCGGCGTTGTTAAGTAGAAACATCACTTATGAATTAATTTATTAGTTTATTTATCTTTTTTGTCGTAAATAATGCCAAACCAAACAATTTACCCAAACATCAATTCACAACAATTCTTTTTGATTAAAAAATGCTTCTTTAACACTGTAATACATACATAAGTTAAACAGTTAACGGGAACGAACTTTGTGACGAGCGAAATTGTACGTAGTCTTCTATTAAAAGAACCATTAACGAGTTGATCAATTTCCGAAAATAAACCTACGATTGAGATGGTATTGTAGCCTTTCAATTGTGCCTAGTTCATAATTATATAGCAAACAACAAATAGCTGGCATAGCTGTAAACTTCAAACATGTCGTAAATGTTAAGTCTCATTGAAAACACTTGGTGAAGTCCCGACTTCAAAAGCTACATAAAAATTTCTACTACGTCATCATATCAAATCTTGACTGTGATACTTCTATGGAAGAAACATAAAAATAAAAGAACAAAAACAAAACAAAGGCCCACAGTATTCTGGGGGTGAAAATGCGGCAGTGCCAGGCCAGGATTCGAAGACTTGACCTTTCGATCAATATAAGAGTCGCTAAACGTTGTCTACACGATTCTAGCGCGTTTGCCTGTAGTTAACAGGGATCATTTCAATAATATTTTCTCTAGGGGAAGAGACACACTGTACTAAATAAAGCTTATCTGGGTTATTACTTATAATTGTAATGATTATGATACAGTCTTTGAATTATAAATAATCTCTTTGATCGTCATCATCATCATCATCATCTTCATCATCATCATCATCACCACCACCACCACCACCATCATCATCAACATCATCATCATCATCATCGTCATCATCATTTAGTGTCTACGCTTATTACATGTAAGACGGATGGAAAGTTTTCGACGTTTGTAATGTTCATCACTGCTAATAATAGATATACGTACAGGTGATTCGTACAATTCTTAAATATAATTTAAACCAGACGAAAACCACATTTTTAAAAGAAATTATATATACCTTTTTGACAATATGGACAGGTGCTGACAATAGACAATACTTCGCCCCAACGATGGTTCCTCATATCAGGTTTCATGTCAAAAAACGTCTGGAGATACCTTTAATAATTACAATCATGGCCTTGTGTAAATGGACATGGTGTAAAGTATGAACTGTTTCAGTTCGATTTGATCCACTTAACGTTTACCCCCTAAAAATAGTCTAAAATAAAATGATTTCCATGTATAGGGTATGTGACATGTTTTATAGCATGCCTGTATAGAGTAACACTACTTGTGAATGGAACATAGGAATGCGACCTTCTAAATGGGATTTCAAAAGTACAAACACACACGTTATACACACATATATGTATGCGTGCAGTTCTATAAGCGAATTTAGAGTTAATTCCCTTTAAGCAAAATGTTTAAGTGTCGTGTGCCCTGATGAATTTTGACTGTGGATATGAAGTCTTCACGGAGAATGAAGACACACATTTCGATGGAAACTTTATGAATGGATACCACCAGGGAAATGTGTGTAGTTTTTATCCATAAGATAACATTCTTAAAATATCATATGAAAAAGAAAACCGGAGTTTACGAAAAGACACACCGAATGCCCCATTAATTGCTATGGCCGAGTAGCAAGCTCCAAGAAAAACTCCCAAAACAACGAAAATCAGCGTCCAAAATCATTTTTGTCTGTACTCAGCAAGCCTTTTTACCTATGACTGGCTTATAAACTATTAATTAATTTGCAGCAAAGAAAAGAAAGTTGAAGTTTGAAAATATCGATAAAAGATTCTAGATATTTCATCAAACAGAAAAAGGAGGTAAGTTGTCTTACTTGTTAAAAATAAATAGAAAAAAGGCGTTCGCTTACGACATTTACCAAGCTATCCATACCCTAAGAAAGATAGACCCCGGACGCGTAGTAGGCCTACTTTGTCCAAAATAGCTGATGGTCTAATATTATTGTCTGAACTAACCGACTGTCTCATATTAAAAACAAAATGATAGGGTGCAGATAATCCCATCAAAGCAAGTTAAAGGGGGTAGTCCGTATTTCTGACTAGTAACACTCGCGCTCTCAACAAAACCCTATTGTAAATATTCCTTCATGCAAGAGACTGCATAGTCGTTGAGAAAAGTCAAGTAGATGTCTATTAAATATTTACAAAGAGCCGCCACTCAATGAAAGTTTTACAATAGATGATAAATTTAGGGGACGACAAAATCACACGTAGACTACTGAAACATGTGAGGAAAGGGGGATGGGAGAGTAAAAAAGCTTCCATGTTCGTTTAAATCAGCTATTACGAAAAAACTCTAGCCATTGGAATTTATAATACTGATGACGTGTTTGTGTACAGTGACTAATAATATTTCTAAGCGCAATTCATAGAAGGAGAAGAACCAGCGATTCAAAAGGAAGACTCTACGAGTCCTAAAATTTCTGTAGATTCAAGAAATTTTATTATTTACAGAATTGACACTAGAATTCAGAATGTGTCCCGATATTTCTAAAAAGTTATAATCAATGTTATTACTGATGTTAAGTGAGATGAGGATATAAAAGAAGAATACCTAAATATATATGATTGGTCGGTTTGGTTAGTGTCCTATCAACAGCTATGGAAATTTAAGGACGTGTCAGATTTTGGCTGCGGAGGAATCGGAGTACCCAGAGGAAAAACATTGACGAGTGCCGCGAGACGCCTTAATAACTCGACCACCACGGCCCGGATTGGATCGGTCCGTTTCCTTTGGGGAAACAATTTTACAGGCTACCTTTTCAAGAAGATCAAAAACTATATCCTTTGCTATTTACACTTTTTATCTGATTCAGAGCATTCGATTGCTTTGGGAAAACGAATTTTGAAAAGCTTGATCAAGACATAAAAAATATACATCAGAGTTTACAAATAGTTGTTATGTATGTATGTATGATACTACAGTGACATTGTATAAAACCACGGAATCGTATGACGTAAAAATCACTGGTATCAATTTATCATTATAGACATGTAAAAACTGGGAACTTTGGTTGCATAGTTTTTATACCTTAATTTCACAACACCTTGTTCCGACACGGACGGAGAAGATATTCCTAATATTTGTTCATTTTGGGTAAAGAAATCATTTTTTTAGAGGAAACAGCCTGTGTCCGGCTGTAAAATAAGGCGAAAAATAACTAGTAGATGACGTCCCGAATCGAAAACTTGCTGCAAAGAAATATGAGAGCCTTCGATCCCGGTAGATTTATTCTTCCCCAAACCTACAAGGTTAGCATTATATGTAAATAAGGCTAGTCTATCAGACGCCACATAGTATTGTATATGAACATTTCTGTCTGGCGGTCTTGCACAGAACGTTAGAGTTAGAAATCATGTCACTGTGCAGACAATGTCTAGACAATGAGGAGTACTAGATGTGCATTCGAAATTTATTTGAAGATTTTGAAAAAAAAACCTCTTACATGAGAAGGTGGTCTATTTGATGAATGTATCAACATGTTTTCCCGCTCAGGAAGGGTCTTGGTGATTTGCCTGCTTGAAATATATGTCAGAAGGCGACCCCTCCTCGTAACGTTACGTGAAGATAGTATATACATAAGAACTAAGTCCTGAGATCTTTGGCCCAGTAACTACTCCATTCGTTTTGGGGAAATTTCGATCAGACTAAACGTAACAGTTTACAGATCTTCATGTCGTTACCGACACTACGATACAAAACTCATCAGGGAATGGAGATTATTTTATTTGTGTAACGATCTGTTACCAAGCTGGTTAAGACTCTAGTGTTAAAGACATGTTTGGAGAACTCTTGGTATAATTCTACATTTATATTGTGACACTGAATACTCTTATAAGTGAAATTAATGGAATGTGGATTTTAAAGAACTCACAAGATCTTTTGAAAAATCTTGAGTATCTTCTCTTCAACACTGTAACAAATACGAAACTGGAAGGACCACATTCTCCCCTCATTTTCTGTTAGTTTTTCTTTTCCAAAAAAGGGTGGCGAACGGATATATAAATACACGATAGTTAACTATTTTGGAACATATTTTTTGACAAAGGCAGAAAGGAAATATACCGTGAATGAAATCATGAGAATATAATTGAGATACTTGTTGACATGGTTTCGAAGCAGACTGTTGGAATTCCTGAACAAACTGTGCTCCTCTTTTAGCCGACTTGCTTTCATTTTTATATTAGACTGCGTTTATTGAGGAGTTTATTAGGACTGGTAACAAAACAAATCGCCAAGTCTTTCAATATTACTTCAGATGTATCGATTTTGATTTTACCTTTTGTAATTTTCCCTTTCTTGACACCAACATCCCTAAGTCCCGGTAGTCATGCAAGGCTTGCATTGAATGTCACGACCTCAGTCATAAATGGTGACTGCTGACAAAAATTCACAAAGCCTGTGTTACTGTGAATAATTCCAGTGACGGTATTTCCACGCAATGCGTGTATGCTTGTTTATCAAAGATGCATTATATCAAGTTGGTAACCAAATGTAGGGACAAAAGTTCACGATATGTTCACCCGATGATCGGTGTTGACGTAATGCTGTATTTCAATTTCCCCTCTGCCTTGACAGAATCGTAATACAGTCCAAGTCACCAGGTCCTGTGCCATTACCAGTCATAACGAAGATATAGAGACATGTATGTTAATATCAGAAGTATCACTATCCCTGCTTATATCGATATGTTAAGCAGTGTTTGGTTTCTTTCAAATACCGTATTCAATCCTGATGTTCTTCTTTGTAAAGGTACAATATTGTACATGTGTTTGCACTATAGGAAGGAAAGTACGTTGTTGTGCTATGATGGTTGAAAAATACAAATTTAACATGATAATATGTGGTTTTAGGTGATTCGTTTTTGTTTTCACCATTTGCAGAACAAATTCATACAATTGTTTATGAGTAGTATCAGATATGTATGCAGAATTGATAAAAATAGCATTATCTTTATTACTATGCAGGCAAAATTTCTTAAACATATTATTTCAACCCAAAAAAGCGATTTATGTTACCCTTACCCCTTATTTTTTATGAGAAAATACTCATTGCTCACCATATATTGATAATTTCACGCTTATAAAATGTTCTGCTACTACACTTTTTACCAATAATGTATGATTTGCCACTTTGTTGCCTAGTATTTTCATCTACAGCAAAAATATACTTGCTTCAATTAAAAATGGCGACACAGTGACTATTTCAGTGATTTATCTAGGGTCAAAAAGTGGTGAAATTTTGACCTTCAAAATTAATCATAATTTGTTAAATATTGCAAAAACCTATTAAACGAGATAAAAAAAAAAAAGACTTGAACGTGATTAAACCTCAGAAGAGTACACCCTTAAAGCTGACGTGATGGTTATGCATTGATATTTTGGGTTTTCAATGAAAATTTAAAACTGTCTTTATCGAGAGTCTCTGTTTTACGTGTAGATGTTTAAGATATATAGACAACGCCTTTATAGTATTTACCGCGTTCAGTAAATACACATATAACTGCAGAACCCTTGTGTTAGGTTTATCGTGGTACTGTGAGTCGTGCTATGTTTAAACTCCGCTCGATCAAAGACGTTTCGTTCGGGTACAATATAGGTCGAGCTTGTTTTGTGGTTGAGGTCACATGTCTTACCGCTGTATAATTAACGTCACGACAAAATACAATCGCAAAAAGACTCTCGGGGACATTGTGGCGTTCCCATTTTGTGTATTACTTTGTATACATTTATAATATATATATTATGTCTTCCAAACACACAGATCTTTCCTGGTAACGAAAGCACATTTTTAGCATTGAAAGCTGTTATTTGTAGCTATAGAATAACAACAAATTGAAATGAAGTTGTAAATAAAGTTATTTATGTTCAAATCAGCATTTCGTTTGTGAATATGATACTCATTTACACAGTGACTGGCTGTTTTTAAAATCGGACTGTTTTTAAAAAATGTTGATATAGGTAGGTAGGACACCTGAGAGGTCAAAGGTCACTACATGTACATGTAGGCTCTCTCCGCGATATTTCAAGATTTCAATAAGAATTTTGTACAATATTCCGTATGGCTGTTTTCTTCTTATTATTTCATAGCTAGTTTCTCGAATTGCTTCAAATTTAATGACATAACTACATATTCAATCATTCATTTGATCACATATTACTGACTTCGTTGTTTCAAAGAGTTGCAGGAAAAATAATGCGATTCAAAAGAATGAAGTCATTTATTATAATCAATACACACCTTGTAGTATTTCAAAGGAAACCTCTAAATCCACACACATCCACCACCGGTGCTCCTCCTTGATCAAATAATCTCCATATTTTACTTGAAGCACACCGGACTTTATCCTGCAATGACTGAAATAAACTTACAGAAATAGCAACGCCGTTGAAATATATAGAAGTACATAATATGTCCCTAAAGACATTTTTTCTTAAAAAGAAACGCAACTCTCCAGAATTGTATCTGTAAAAAGACAATTCCGTCTTTTTGTATTGTAGAGCTATCTTCTCTTGGGAGCAGGTATTGATTGTTACGTCACTTGTTTGTGAGAGTAACGTCATCAATTTTTGAGAAAACGACGTAATTTTCTCACACAAACCAATGACGTAACAATCAACACCTGCTCCCAAGATAAGATAACTCTGCAATATGCTAAGACGGAATAACATTTGCATGAAGATATAAACACAATGTCATATAACAATTGCAAAGAAATTTGGAACGATATGAAGATATGATCGGTTTATTCAAGCCAATGCAGTCCAGTAGTTGAATGTCTTAGAAGATTGTTATTGCAGGTATTTATTTGCATGAAATTATTGCCAAATTGAAGAGTAAGATTGGAATATATTGAACAGTTTAATAAAGAACTTGAAAGGCCAGAAATATCATAATTAGTGCACTGGATATTATATAATCTCATCAGCAAAGCTGCAAGTCGATATGCAGAAATTGTAAAAGTATGAATGTAACCAAAAATTAATTGGTAGACGATTAGCGTCGAAACCTTCTTATAGGAGTAACTAAGAAACTGTATCATGAAGAAACGGAACTTCTTTATATGAGATCAATAAATCGACAATGATATGTTATTTCATCTTTGTGTGTTTACCAGTTACATATCATGCTTGGTCAACTCATCACACATGTAGAACGTAGGGTAGAAATATAAATATCAGTGTGACGACGTCCTGGACGGTTTAAATATAGACTACACTTGACTAGCTATTTTTAAACTCTGCTTAAGCAAACTTATTTTGATTGGTTAATAACAAATAGCGTGTTGTTCCATTTAAAGGTCATGTTCTATATTACATGTTCTTCTATGTACCTGATGAATTTCATGTGAGTAACGTTGAGTAAATAAAAAAGAGTGTAGTTATATCTAACAGCATCAAGCAGTAAGATTGTTTCAACAACAACAACTTATTACAAAAATTAACAAAAAATTAACGTAAATTATATCGAAAAAATGAAAATGCACTTTTGTATACATATATATACACTGTATATATATATATATTATAAAAGCAAAAAAAAATATCCTTAAGGATGAAGAAATAATGTAAAAAGAAAAATTCTCAACAACGAGTCTTTAGTACTTATATACATACCAGCCATAGCGATATCACAGCAATAGAAATACATTAATTTTAGTCTTAAGGCAAAGAGTACTATTTGTTTAGGATTTAGAAAAGAAGAAAAACACCACCATCCCACACACATCTTCATACATAATCAGGAGAGTGATAACGAAATACTTGAACACATTATAATAACTTGTACATGCATACATAAACAGTAATACTTGAACACTAAATTACTAAATACTAAAGATTATACTTAAATACTAAATACATGAACACATCAAAGGTTTCATGTTTCCTCGTAGCTTAATATAGATACTTCCCAGTGTTCTTTGACATTATTAACACTCAAAAGTTCTATTAATTTGAACTCATGTGGTGTTTGTTGACGTTCTGTAAGCGTGCGAATGACTGTGAGTGAAGCATGTGAGTGACCTCGAATTGTGCATGCATGTGTTTTGTTCCAAGATAAAAAGTACCCAAGCTGAGATAGCTGTCCAGTGTTCTATATTTGTGAAGCGTATGTGTGCCGACTGTACTGGTACGAATACAACAATGGCGTCACGAGCATTCCCGAGTCTGTTCGCGGAGGTCATGGATACGCTAGAATCCGAGGAGAATTTCTAGTGGGATTAATACAAGAGACGTAGAATCCCGGGTAGAGGGTGCGCGCCATCTTTGATTGTCTTTTGTGTGATACACGTGTTTTGTGTTTCACGTTGTCCCAATGTTTATGTTTTGTGTTTAGAGTTGTATCCTGGGTAGAGGGAGCAATTTATTCACAAATTCATTCGATAGTTGACCCGTGTAGAAGGCCAACTACTGTCTGATACCCTTGCGTGTTTTTAAATAATAAAACAAAAACCAAAAACGAAACAAACGGAAACGGAACGGTTATCTTAGGACAATAAAAAAATAAAATATTTAGACAACATTTTATTCGTGGTCACGTTGGTTAGGTGCTCTGGTGGCGCTGTACCAATGGTAACTGATGTTTGATTAATTTAGTTTCAAGTGTATTCAGTGAGGTAGGTGTTCTGTTGACGCCAGGCTGCTCTGAATATCTATATATATATTTATTAATTTTTTTTTGCTCGCTGTGGTAGGTGTTCTGTTTGACGCTAACCCTCGAGTATTATTTATATTAAAACCACAGCTAGGGTGTCGGTTGTTTTTCTCTTACTGTTCTAATATGCAGTGTGGTGGGTGGTAATTACCGCTACCCCTGTTTAATAGAAATAAATTTTGTAAAAGGATTTGGGTATATTTTTTTTTTTTTTTTCTCTTGTTGTTTCTGTGTTAACAGATCTAGATGAACAAGCGGTATGCAGGGGTACTGATCGCAGATTCAAGAGCAAATAATTTTCAAAGATTTGGTCATCCAGAGGATTTCAACATCAAATTTATAATTCAGAGAGGCGCACAAATTCAGGACCTGGTGGCATTATCAATTCCAATCGTTCGGACATTTGAACCATCAAAAACTTTAATAATAAAAGTTGCTGCTGGCATTAATGATTTGTTAAAATTGGAACGGGAGCCAGATGGGAAAATTCTAGTACCGTCAGACAGGTCACCGGACAATATTATTGAAGAACTTTCAGAATTTAGAACACGTGTACAGGTAGTTAGACCATCAAGCCGAGTTAGTTTCATCACCATCCCTCCTGCTTCGTTAAAAGACTTTCAACTTAATAAATCCTCCAAACCAATTAACCAAAATCTGGTAACAAAATTACAAGAACAACACAATAAAACTGTGTTGGAGGTAAATTCTAGAATTCACCATTTAAATAACCAGACAGTGCCAACGGGTTGGACAGTTAAGTGGGCAGATACCATTGTTCACAAACACAAGAAAAGGAGAGGCCGTGCACGGAAAGTGATTACCGCTTACCGGTATTCCTTTGAACAGTATTACGATGGCTTACATGCCAAATCTGATGTAAAGAAAGAGTGGTACAAACAGGTGGTTTCTGGAATTCGAGGGGATATTACCAAATTGGAAAAACCAGGAAGTGAGATTCGAATTGTCACCACAGAATCTTCAGAAGAGGACACTCCGGTAGACACTGACGATAAAAGTTGGAAGAGACTTAAACGGTAATTGTAATACGGCAGCGGGTTGGTGATCTGTTGTCGCCTTATCCCCTGCACCGTAGAACTCTTAAACGATAAGTTGAGGTTGTGGGTTGGTGATCTGTTGTCGCCTTATCCCCTGCCACAATGACTCGTATAAATTACTGTGAGAGACAAGACCTACTACTATTGCCGGGTATTGGAGAGCGTCTGGCGGACAAAATTCTACAAGTCCGTGAAGTAATGGGGGACATTACTAAAGAGGTTCTGTTGGCCATTCCATACCTGAGGCCCACAGAGACCATGTTAAACCAAATAGACTTTACACCGCGATATGAACGGTTTACTGACATGGGTGAGAACTTGACGGGTGAGCATCACACCTACAAAATGGACCCACCACCAAAGGTTCAACATCCTTCACCACCACGACTACAAGTTCAAAATCCAGGACCGTATTTTGACAATTATGGGTATCCTGGCAGCCGCCAGAGAGAACATCGACAGCAGTACCAGTACACTAATTACCGAGACCCATACGAACAGGAATACCACGGTCAGCCCCGTCAACCACAGTTCAACTTTCCACCTCCAAGGTACAATCCGGGGAATCCGCCGCCAAGACGTGGACGGGTGGTAGCTCCCAAGACGTTACGCTATGATGGAAACTCCGATTGGAAAGCTTTTTGCACAAAGTTTACTAGATTCACTGAGGCGGAGAATCTTACTGCTCGTGAATGTCGGGATAACCTTTGCTGGATACTGGAGGGCAAAGCTAGTGAGTTTTTCACTATGCTCTTGGATCGTGATTCAACGATGGAATTTTTCGATATCATGTCAAAAATGGAACGCCGTTTTGGATTCAAGGAGCTGGCCGAGACTACCCAAGCACGCCTTCGTAACGCCCGACAGTACCCTGACGAGAAGCTAGCAGATTGGGCTGATCGGGTGTTATCTTTAGCTACCAGAGCCTATCAGGATCTGCCCGATGAGTTTATGTATAAACAAGCGATCTCCACAATTTGCCAGGGAGCAGCAGATAAAGAAGCAGGCCAATATGTTTCTAACCTAAGATTGGGATCTATTGAGGAAGTGGTGGACAAGATGAGACTTTTTCAACATACAAGAAAGTCTATCTATGGTCGCGACCGTCCTAGACCTTCGCCTGTCGAAGAACTAATCATACAAGAGGAAGAAGGTACTAGTGTCAGCAGGACATTCCAGCGTAGAGTCCCAAATTCTCAGTCCTCATTCCAGCCATCTTCAGCAACAAACCAAAGGCTGTCAGCCCTAGAAGACAAGGTATCGGACATGCAAAAATCCCTTAAACAAATTTTGGAGGCTGTTCGTGTCCCAGAGGAAAGGATCAAAAGGAATGTGGTTTGTTATGGTTGTGGCCAGACAGGCCATTTTAAGTCGAACTGTCCTAATGCTGAAGATAATAAATCTGTGAAACTCCTGGATGCGGCTGAAAAGACTGAAGGTGAAGAAGTAGTCCCTGGATCTGAAGAAGTTGAGGACTCGTTAAACACCGACAGGTCGGCCAACTAGACCTAAGCCCGACCTTAGATGTTAAAAATGGTCTTCATCCTACACGGTCAACAATTACACCAGATGACCTTATCAGTGAGGTAATGACTGATAACACCACCGAATCAACCCGTGTTGAACTTGATAATATTACCCGATTACGGTCAACATCCATGTTTCAAGTGCCTGTTATCGTGGGAGGTTTTCATACAAGAGCAGTGGTGGATACCGGTGCTGAAGTATCAATCATATCGGATGAGGTATACAAAAACCTTGTTGAGCCACCCTCGATATTGAAACATGTGACACTTAATGCAGCAGGCAGAGATCAACCAATTGAGAGCTATATTGTTGGACCCATCGAACTAGATATAGGATCTAAGAGTTACAAGGTTAGCATTTATGTTGGACCAATTGAAGATGATATCTTGCTGGGTCTGGACTTTCTGAAGCCCAATAATGCTCAACTTGACATTTCAGGGGATACTCTTACCCTGGGTATTGGTGGAGAGAAAATTTCAGTGAACACAGGAAAAGAATTTTTACCTGCTTCCGAAGGCAAGGTATATGTACAGAAACGGACTGTAGTACCACCGAACAGTGTAGCAAGAGTGTGTTGTCGAATTTCCGGAAAGGTAGGCAGTTCTAGTCTAATTGTGGAGCCTACAGTAGAAAATGGACTACTAATTCCGAGATCATTGTATGACACAGCCTCGCAGATCAGGTTGTACTGTGTGAATGTCACGGACAGAAATATAATTCTGAAAAGGAAAACGGAAATTGCGATAGTCAATGAGGCAAGAGAAATTATTGCGAATGTTGAAAGTCATGCGGATCCCATATTTGTGGAGACATTACGCTGTGGCGAGGAAACACCGGACATTGCGCCTTCGCATGTACAGAGTCTCATTGATGGCGCGAAAGAACAGTTGTCGGTTGAGGAGTTAAGTCAATTTGCTCAACTTATTAAGGATAATTCCGATGTTTTTGCGAAAAATGACTTTGACCTGGGACATTTTAGTGCTATCAAACACAATATTGATACAGGTACGGCACGGCCGATAAAGCAACGTTTTCGCAGAACGCCAGCATGTTTTGCCAACGAAGAGGATTTGCATCTAAAGAAGATGCTAGATTCTGGAGTTATCGAATCCTCTACATCCGAGTGGGCGTCAGCACCAGTGCTGATCCGTAAACGTGACGGCGGAGTGCGCTGGTGCATAGATTATCGGGGACTGAACTCGGTAACTACTAAAGACGTGTTTCCATTACCGTTAATAGAAGAATGCCTCGACGCATTGACCGATAACGTGTGGTTTTCGAAACTAGATGCCAACTCGGCTTATTGGCAAGTCCTTGTCAATGAATCGGACAGACATAAGACTGCCTTCAGTACAAAACACGGATTGTTTCAGTTTGTCAAAATGGGATTCGGACTTTGTAACGCCCCAGCAACTTATGCCAGAGTAATGAACCTGGTTCTTCGTGGATTAACATGGAACATTGTTCTTGCCTTCCTGGACGATGTGTTGGTTCTTGGGAAGACCTTCGATGAGCATCTCCAAAATCTAGCAGAAGTCTTTGAGCGCATCAGGGCGTATCAACTGAAACTCAAACCCGCTAAGTGCGAATTCTTTAAAAAGAAGGTTGACTTCTTAGGGCGAACAGTTAGTGAAAGTGGCATTGAAACCAGTGGCAAACACATCGAAAAGATGAAGGAGTGGCCAACACCAACATCATCTAAGGATGTTGAGCAATTCTTGGGGTTTGCCAACTACCATCGCTCATTTATTCCCGAATATGCCAAAATTGCAGCTCCTCTGTACCAATTGACAGGAAAGAATGACTTTCGGTGGGATGAGGAACAGGAAAAAGCATTTTCCAGCTTAAAATCTTCCCTGAGTTCTCCACCTGTTTTGGGAATACCGAATAACAGCGATATGTTTGTGCTCGACACAGACGCATCTGACTTTGCTATTGGTGGTGAGTTGTGCCAAATTCAAGAAGGCAAGGAAAGAACAATAGCTTATGCTAGTTATTCCCTGACATCAGAACAGCGTCGCTATTGTACAACAAGAAAAGAACTTTTGGCAGTAGTTCGCTTTACCAGACAGTTTCGCCATTATCTGCTTGGTCGCAAGTTTGTGGTGAGAACTGATCACAACAGTTTGGTTTGGTTGCTCAACTTCAAAAATCCCCAAGGACAACTGGCGAGATGGCTTGAAGAGTTAAGCCAGTATGATCTAACTATTGTACACCGAAAAGGAAAAGACCATCAAAATGCTGACAGTCTCTCCCGGAGTCTACCAAAAGACCAGTGCGGAAACTTGAAACATGGGCAAGATCCTACCACGTTACCATGCGGAGGATGTGCCTATTGTACTCGGGCTCATGAACATTGGCATCAGTTTATCTCTGATGTGGACGAGGCGGTCTCTCTAAGTAACATACCCTGCGTACAAAAAGTAACCCAGTCTGACAATACTTTCGCCGTGGAAGGAAGTCTATATAGCGAGAATTTGACCATAGAAGTGTCTGCTTTTGGAATAAATATCCTCACTAGATCTGAAAGGAGTGATATTGAAGACATGAACGTCAACGCCTTGGATATTCAATTCTCGGGTTACTCGGCAAAGGAAATCCGGACTGCTCAGGAGCAAGATCCAGAGTTATCTATACTGCTAGAGTGGGTAAAGAATAAGAAAGAGGTGGACGAAGGAGAACTGTTTGGATCCAGTAGAGCCATAAAGTATTACTGGATTAACCGTGAGTTATACTTCCTGGATGAGTCTGGTATATTGTGGAGGAAGGATCTAGAAGACACTAGCAAAACTCAATCCTTGGTTATACCTCCCAGTATGAGAGAAGACGCTATTTCTTTGTGCCATGACATCCCGGCTAGCGCTCATCAGGGAATCAACCGAACAGAATCCATGGTTCGCCAGAGGTTCCATTGGTATGGCTTGCCTCGCGACGTTCAAAAGTTCGTGAAATCCTGTGTCATCTGCAACACCAAGAAAAAAGCCAGTCGAAAGGCTCGATGCCCGTTGACTCTTTTCCAATCAGGGGAACCCATGGAAAGAGTTCATCTTGACTTCTTGGGCCCACTACCCATAACAGCAACAGGAAATGAACACATATTAGTTATGGTAGACCAGTTTACCAAATGGGTTGAATGTGTTCCCTTACCTTCGCAGACCGCCGCGACAACCGCAAAAGCAGCTGTAAACGAATTCTTCGCGAGATTTGGATATCCGTTCCAAATTCATACAGACCAAGGTAGAAACTTTGAAAGTCGTCTGTTTAAAGCTTTGTGTGAAGTTACGCAAATTCATAAAACTCGTACAACGGCTTATAGACCTTCTGCCAATGGACAAGTGGAGAGGTATAATCGCACCATCATGAACGCAGTTCGATGCTTCATAAACTCTCAAAGTGAATGGGACATCTATTTACCACAGCTAGCTGGCGCGCTAAGGTGTTCCGTAAACCGCCAAACTGGACATACCGCCAACAAGTTAATGCTGGGCCGGGAGACCAATCAGCCTGCAGATCTCTTGTATGCCGCTCCATCGAACAAGAAGGCGAAGGACTCTCGCGACTCTGAAAGTTATGTGGACAATTTGGTAGATGCAATTCAGCGTGCCCATGAAACCGCCAGAAAAACCCTTGCCACAACGCAGAGGAGAATGAAACGTGATTACGATGTTCGCGTTTACACTACCGAGTTCATTGAAGGGGATGTGGTCTACGTCTTCGACAATGCAACGCCTAAGGGACAAAATCCCAAGTTAAAGGCCGTTTGGAAAGGTCCTGGACTCATAGTCAAAAAGTACACGCCGTACGTCTATGGAGTACAGATGGGGAAGACGCGACAAGTCATTAATCACGATCGATTAAAAATGTGTAATGACCGTAAGCGACCCCAATGGATAATCGATCTCCAGGAGCACCGAGCGGAACCGGTAGAGGAAACCCACTGTGTCTGCCATCAAACGGATGATGGGACCATCATGATCCAGTGTGACTTTTGTTTTGTGTGGTTCCATGGACGTTGTGTGGGCTTAAATGTAGAGGAAGCCGAACAGCTGGAACTTTATTGCTGTACTACGTGTGAACTATCTGTATAAGTGTGAACTGACTCCACAGTATACAGGGACTTCTATAAAAGAGGGAGGAATGTGGTGTTTGTTGACGTTCTGTAAGCGTGCGAATGACTGTGAGTGAAGCATGTGAGTGACCTCGAATTGTGCATGCATGTGTTTTGTTCCAAGATAAAAAGTACCCAAGCTGAGATAGCTGTCCAGTGTTCTATATTTGTGAAGCGTATGTGTGCCGACTGTACTGGTACGAATACAACACTCACTTGGATTTCTGGAGTAAAATTCTTTTATATATCTTTCCCTTAACTTTTTATAAAATGAACACTTCAATATAAAATGAAACTCATCCTCTACATTACCGTCATTACATTTGTTACACAATCTATTATCTCTACCAATACTTCTACGACGTCCAGTTTCTATATTAAGATTATGCGCAGATAATGTAAACCTCGTAATGAAACGTTTATATTTTTCTTCAATAAGCTTACATAAATAATATTGTATACAAAAATTATCAGTTAGATGTTGGTACAAAAATCCTTCAGATGAGTTTTTAATTCTACTAAGCATATCTTGTTTATTTACGTCTAATAATCTTTGTTTTATTACATTGTATGCAGCAGATACAGGTTAACCCTTCTTAAACAAATACTCGAGACTTAGAACCGTTTGTTTACATCATGTCGAAAAATAAAGTATGACGACGTCCTGGACGGTTTGAATATAGACTACACTTGGCTAGCTATTTTTAAACTCTGCTTAAGCAAAGATGTTTTGATTGGTTAATAACAAATAGTGTTTTGTTCCTTTTGAAGGTCATGTTCTATATTACGTGTTTTACTATATACCTGATGAATGTTCATGTTGGTATCGTTGAGTAAATAAAAAAGAGTGTAGTTAGATCTTACAGCATTTAGCAGTAAGATTGTTCCAACAAAAATATATAATAAGTCAACAGGATAACACAAATTTACAAAATAACTACATTTTAATATTTTAATGTCGAAGAAATGAATTTGCATTTTTGTATATAAATAGGCAGTTATTTACTTCATAAGGAAAATAAATGTTCTGTTAGGCGCCCAGATCACATAATCTTGTCTGAAGTGGTCAATAACTTGTCTTTCATCACATAAAATGGACGTTTCCTTTGTAAACACAGATAAATGTGATTGGGTGGAAGATATATTCTTTTGCATCAAACAAAAACAGGAATATTTCTTGTATAAATAACAACATGTCACACTCCAGACAGGCACTACACGGGTTAAACACAGAACGTGACGTCTGGGTGGCTTTAATTATAGATGACATTGATGGCCTTCATGATGGTTTATTTTGAAACTCTGCTTAAACTAGAACCAATTTGCATTATAGAGAAAAACTCCACTGATACGTGTATCGGACTAGTGACAACAAAACGTATATTTAAGGTATTTATTGCATGTAACACATATCGTCTGCTAGACGTTCACCGAATGTATCTGCAGGGCTGTATACCTTCATATGTACCTCTCCCCTTCCCTTTGTTGGCGGTATTTTATTGTATGAGGCAAATGTTATATAGCAACGTTACATGCAGTTCATTGATACTGGTGTAACTACTGATTATCATATCAGAATAAAAAAAGCAACTGTCCAGTACAGGTCAGGTCCTGGGTTTATGTCTTGACGAAAAAACTATAAAAAATGGAAACTGCCCTTTTTTCCTTAAAACAGGAAACATTTTGGGAAAGAATGCGAGCAATAATGATTAAATTGCCATATTGTTGTTTTTTTTTGTCTGGTAAAATCACCTGGCCTATGGGAGGAAATGTATCAAGCACTATACATATGATAAACTCACATTTAAAAATAAGATAGAAGTGGACGGGTGATGATCTGTATGATGCATTTTCAAACCTTGTTTATAGCTGCAATGTAAAATATACATATATGTATCCAAAACCTACGTATAGACGATTTTATTCTTCTGAATAATCTATATTTCAAAAAGCTTACTTTGAACTATATATATTTATCTTGAATAGCATTGTCAAGTAAAAGTTGAAGTTTTCTTTTCTAAAAGTATGGCATTTTAACTTTAATAGTGATGAAGATATGGACTGTATTAAATAATTAACATTAAACAAGTACGGTTGCTAACGGTAAGTTGAAAGGGAACGCTTAATCACCAGAAATATCATAATTCGTACATCGTACACAACTTGAATTTTCATAAGCAATACTGCAGGATAAAATGTGAGATTTCTGAAAGTGAGGAAGTAAATCGAAATGTGGTGGAAGACGAATAAGATATATTGATGGAACCCTCATTAAGTAGTCTCAAACGCTCGAAAACTGTTTCATGAGAAATTTATTGCGCATTCACAAAGCATGGATATCAGTGTGACGTCAATGACGGTTTAAATATAGACGACACTCACATGTTTTAGTTTAAACATATTTTATTGCCAAGCACATGGATTGGGCACAAGTTATCAATCTTATATTAAGCCCTTTCCCAGCAAATTACAAGAATATATATTTACGATAGTACAACAGGATGGCAGAATTGATATACACACTATTTCATTTTTAAATGCTTTAATTTATAAAATGAAATTATAAGAGAGAGAGAGACAGAGAGAGAAAAGGGGAGGGGGGAGGGAGAGGGGGAGAGGGGGATAATGTAATACATACATCCTCATCATCATTAATGTATGACATATAGTATCTGCCTCTAAGAGAGAGTGGATATGTGGATATTATGGTTCAATGGTTCAATTGAGAGAGAGGGAGAGAGAGGACGGGGTGGGGGTGGGGGGGGGGGGATCTGTTAGAGTCGCGAATGTATTGCTGTGTATGCATGCATATCGTTATGTTTTCCTTATCCGAAAGAGATGTATCTACAAATAAAAGTAGATTTAAATTAAGAGGCATGCATTCATTCAGTTCACGGTAAAGCTTTATTATTTGTTCGTTAAATTGATCACAGGTAAAATAGAAATGGTGTGTCTTCAAAAGGAAGCCACATATACAACGTTGGTAATCAATAAGGTTAACACTAAACAGGTCACTTTTCAAAGTACTAGAACGGTTTCTTAATTTTGTATGCAAAATATTATTTTTCTTATCACCATAAAAAAGGGAATTTGGTACGAGAGACAAGTTTACGTCTTGAATGGCGTTTCTAAATGATGAGAACGTGGCACTACGTCGTATACTAGTAGGTAACTGGTTCCACAGTCTAATAGTAGAAGGAAAAAAGGATACGTTAGATAATGCAAGTCTGTTGTTAGGTAGGTTGTAGTTTTCAACGTTTCGAAGATTATAGTGAGAGTTATCAACAAGGGAAGGGAGTAGAGTGTTGAGATAGTTAGGAGCTGTATTGTTGTGGATTTTTAAAAAATAATTGAAGTTTTCGACGGGATCTCCGATGGGCTAGTGAATCCCATCCAGTTTCATTATATATAGATTGTCTACTAGTAAACGACGGTAAACCAGTGACAATACGTCCAGCTTCAAGTTGTAGTTTTTCTAATTTTTCTGAATCAGCAATAGAACAACCATCCCAAAGTTCACAACCATATTCTAGAATAGGAAGTATAAATGTTCTATATATTTTATTCAGTGTACGTCAGTTCAGTGTATATATCAATTTATAGAGGACACTTAATTGTTTAACTACTCTTTTACATATATTATCAATGTGATAGGTCCATTTACAGTTAGTTGATGAATACTCCCAGATGCTTATGGTTTTCAACAAATTCAATACTTACATTAGTAACGTTAATTTCAATGAGGTGATCAGGTTCAATATTAGCAATAAGTAAAGCCTCTGTTTTTGCAGGATTGAATTTAACAAGCCAGTTATCTGCCCACAATTGTATATTTACGAGATCATTATTAATTTTTTGTTCAATTACTTGTGGTGATTTATCCGAATACAAAAGAGAGGTGTCATCAGCATAAAGTTTTGATAGACTTTCTATATTATTTGTTATGTCATTAATATATAGTATAAACAGCAATGGGCCAAGAACCTAACCCTGAGGCACTCCTGCATTTGTTCTCTTAACAGAAGATCTACTATTTCCAATAAAAACTTGTTGAGATCTATTAGTAACATAATTAATTAACCAGTCCAATAACGTTCCCGATATTCCATAGCTAGCTAGTTTCACTTCCAGTCCCCTATGCCACACTCGATCAAACGCCTTAGAAATATCACAAAAAATTAGACAAGTTGGCTGGTTTTTTTTCAAGATTGTCGCACATAGTATGATATATTTCTATACACTCACATTTATGATAAGCTACTTTTAAACTCTGATCTATATCGATATTGAGTTCAAATTATGATTTGGCGACACCTGTTAACGTTCTGTTTGGGAAATGTATTGGTTCAGTTGTTCTGATGTTTTTTTATCTTAACATTTGTACAATATTCCGAAACGTATACTCTTTTAAAATTTAAGATTTCATATGTCATATTATTCCATTGTATAGAGGTAGACAAGAAATAACATTCTTCCAAATAAAGAAAAAAAGACAAAAATGAAGTGTGGTTACTCCCAAGTTACGAGAAGATAGCCACAAGGGATAATACAGCTTCTAACATTCAAACGCGTCCCGATTATCCCAAGCAATTTCTGTTCTGAAGACATGACATGGTGAGGAGCAACTACCGCTTCGTTTTAGTTTTTCCCCTTGGCATGGTGTTATGCGTCTTTTGCTTTTTCAATGATGATAAGCTTGTATATGGTATATGTTCTCTGAAGCAGAGGGGAACACATAACCAGGAACGACATTTTACATACAATAATGTATATAAGTAACAGTTTGTTATCGGACTGCGTCCTGTAGGATGGTCACACGATTAAAACATGAAGATTATGTTGAATATATATTTTCTAGAACGCCGTCCTAACATTTCAATTTCAATTTTAGTATTGTATTATATTTTAACATTTCAACTTGCGTTAGGGGATATTTGATCTCAGATAACGCTTGTTTTGAAACATGAGGCCTTGTGTTGCAATTATAAGATTAGGTTATAAGCTATTGGGCTTCATACCATAATAAAAGTACGAAGTTGTATTTCATTTTTTCCGGATCCAAAAATTATTTTATTTTACTATTTAGATAAATTCCGGTTAAAACATGAAACCTTTAATAGATACCAAGTAGTCTGCAGTTTAATACTAGGTAAAGTAAAGATATACGATATAACAAACTTATGACCGAATGGCATACTGTTTCGTAAACAGCTAGTTAGTTCGTTTATGTACATTACTCATACGGAGATACCATTGTGACAACTGGGCGGGCTTCAATATGTCTATTATGTAGGCAAATTATTTTTAAACTCTGCTTAAGCAAAGATGGTTTTGATTGGCTGACACCAACACTGTTTGTGTTCCGTCCGAGAAATATATCCGTTCCGTTGTTCAAATATTTGTTATCTTAACTTACTGTTTCCACAATATTCCGACTTTATTTATTTCATTGAAATATCAATTCATTAGAACTAGAGACAGTACATAATTCTTTCGAATATAAAAAAATGAAGAAAAAATGAACCGTAATTAGATAAATACACTGACTATGCATGCTAAATATGTTACGGGTAGATAGTCATAAGGGGTATTTAAAGCAAACAAACCATGATTAAGTGATTCACCTGCTATAAATAGACACAGCTAAGTGTATGAGGTAAAGGAAATTTCCAGTATTTCACCTACATATATGAAACGCGAGTTTGTCTCGTCAAAAGTCAGTAGTGTTTGTTGAAGGAATAGGACTATCTATATTTCGGAATGTTAAGGTAGGTGTCTTCCTGAATATTACACAATGTCTTTTGTATTTGTTACAAGTGTGGATGCGACAGGGCTAGGAACATGTCATGGTGTGCCAAAGGTTTTTGATCCATTATATAAACTGTTCAACAAAACAGGATTTTGTATTTCGAACTATTTGTGTTTGCTTTTGAAACTTTTGGCTTGCATTTGTCATATTAAGCAGTTTACTATATTTTCATTTATATGTGCGCACGGTCTCAAACACAAACGATCATGTTGTACACACATTACGAGTTTGATGGTGAACCAATATAAATCAACCCGTCTGATTTGAAAACATCATTAAACATCTGAATTCATACCACTCCCTATCAGTACACTGACCAAGTGACAAGCGAAGAATGGGAGCATGTATTTCTCGAACCGAGATTGTGAAATAAGGAAGAACTGAAATATATATGCATTCGTCAGTTGGAAAATATGTCTTTGATCATTCGTAGGAAAGGTGTGTAAATATTCTATGTTCAATAAGATGTATCAAATAAGTCTCATCAAACTAAATACTCAATATTTAAATATAACTGTGCGTTTGAAGTGTTTAAATGCTAAACAATACAATCAAGTTAATGTTCGGTTCATTATGTGTAAATGATATCGTAGTCAAGCGTGTTATGGAACATAACATCCAATTTATTATTTATAAGGATAAAGCCAATTGCATAGAACTGATACATTTATACATGATTATTTGAACAAAAAGCTACAGTGTTTATTTAGCCATAAGACTTGGCTTAGCAACGTGAAACCGAAGTATGTCGCCTCAAGCTATTTTTGAATTGTGATTTAACAGTAGCATTTGATTGGTGAATGTGAAATGTAGGTTAATAATGTTCACACTGGATGCAAACTATGAAGCTTGCACTTATCTACACTAAGCATGTAAAATTATTCTACTCGAATTCAATTATTTCCTATTTCGTGTTTTCCCTGAATGTGTTTAGCCTTAGTTCGTATCAATATTAATGCTCGTTCATCTTAAAGTTACCCGAACAGCAAATTGAAAATTGAAAAAAGCCACCGAATGTGAGATTAAATGACAAAAGTATGTCTAAGTACATTACCCAGATATACATCATCCAGATTACATCGCTCAGCATTAATTCTAATAATATGACCCATTAGTGTGTTTGTAGAAATCTTCCACAAAGTTGTGTAAACTTTCCAATCGTGATATCTCAACCCAAGGTTAATATCTTGAAAGAGATAAGTACGAGTCCTTTATCGAATGCTAAAAGTTACTATATAGTTAATGTTTCTAGTAATCTGAAAGAGAAAGGATATATTTGTGGATTGCTATATCATAATATTTCGTCTTTACATTTGTTTGAACAAATACCATATTTATACAATTATGACCTTTTTACATGATGAATATGCTGTCATTTTGACCAATAGAATATTCCACAAGTAAAATGTAATTGTTTCAACATAATAAAGAGGAATTCAATACAAAAAATACGATATATAAAGAAAGAATTTGATAATCATCGGATCATCCGGTGATTATTGCAAATTTGTTCATGCTTTGATCTCTCAGCCAATTAGAAGCAGTCTATTTATGAGTTATTAGTTAATATACATACCTGTCCATGTTATTAAAGTAATTACGTGTTACAGGTGAATTAAACATGACGTTCACGGACGGTGACGCTTACTGCGAGGACATGGATCCCGAAAATTTGGCTGTGGTCAACACAGCGAAAGAGCCTTCTGCTGTGGGAAAATGGGAGAACAGGAACGACAACATTTTCGAGGAAGAATTCAACAATGGTAAGAATATTTGTTTTTGCCACCGTAACCTTTATATACCGTATTTCAATATGAGACCCTTTAACAATATTTACAGTGTACATAAAATATATTTAGATATATATCTTACACTATTGTAAGATAGGAAAATACTAAGTTGATGAGATTCATGTATGCAACAATTGTGATTTGAGACATCAAGCCTCCAACAACGGTTTTCTATGATATAGTAAGTTCATGATCCAATTAATCTTATCGGCCAATAATATCTTATTAGAATGTTCGCAATCGTATTTGTATTTAGTGTCGAAAATCTCAGTGTTTGAATATCTATGTTTGCTTTAAAAAATCAGTTACGTTTGAAAATTCAGATTAAGTCCATAACTGTCTTATTAAATGGTTCATAAAAATTACATAGCAAAATACAAAGGAAACATTTGAATGCCAGGCTTTGTATTGCAGGTTTCCAATCGCAATACGATTTTTGCATGTTAAGATAACCTATAAAAGGGATTCCTCTATATGGGGAAATTCATTTCCGACGGAAAACCGGTCTCTACGAGTTTATGAAAATTGGTCCGTGTATAGAATCCAGCCAACCGGATTGAGTGAAAATATCAAGTATATATTTATTGTTTTAGGCTGATAATTGTGATGACAAATATGTTGTCCTCTGGTGTAACTTTACATAAATACAAAAGTTAAATATATTGATTTTTTTCCTGCATCGCCCTTGGTTGGATTATACTTATCTGGAGGTCGGTGATTTGTGATATTTATTCAGCTTCACTATTTATTTGAAACAACAGGTCAATATTCACTTTATGACGTCATTCCAGTTGTAACGTCACAATGCTCTCTGACAAATGCAGTACTTTCCTCCGTACAAGTTTCGTACGTTCCGTCATGTTTATGATTAGAGCATTAATTGGAGAATTTAATATCACAACTAAAGACTTTTATTTAGGTGAATATGTGATTTTATGAACCTGAGAAATTGATATCGTCCAAGACGAACATAATTTTTATAACCACATATTTGCCTCAACAAAAGTTGTTATCATGCATATGCACATAGAATGTTTACAGTATCGATTGACTTTCATGAGCAATTGCCAATATCTAATCATTTTCATTTTAAAATTTATCAACAAAGTACACAACTAGAAATATGCTTATC